>NW_021593325.1:620302-647580 GCF_001605985.2 Dendrobium catenatum
CCCTCCAAAGACTTCGAATTCTGATTGATAGTCAAAGCCTTCAATCAATCAAGGAGTTGTGTCAATTTTTTTTTTCTAAATGATAAAAATTGTAGCCAGACCATTCCGTGTATGATGTGCAGAGTAAAATTATGAGAACTGATACGTCCCCAAAAATTGTTTTTGATAGAGCACGAATCTCAATGCATATTATAAGTTGGAAACTTTTAAATTTAAATTTGGGATATATGAATTACAATTTTCTACAAACTTATATTTCAAAATGAACATCTCGAATAGACGAACCTTAATGACACCAAAATCGGCCCAACCCGAGCCCAATGGGTCCAAATTGGGGGTTCAGAACTACATTTGGAAGGATCCAAAATATTATTTTGAGACAAAATAAATCCAATTAGCATGCTTATAGTCAAATCGAACGGCTCGGCAGACGAATCCAACAAGCCCAAGATTGTTGAATTTCGACTTCATTAAGACACTTAAAAATACAAAAACTCTCTATGATTGAGGGAATCAATAGGAGCCATCCGATGTAACACTCCAAAGCTGCCCAGATCTTCTCTATATTTATTGGAGTGCCACTCGCTAAAAATCTATAAATAGACCCAACCTTCTACATGAGAGGGGGGGAGGGGCTAGAGATGGGAAGAGAAATTCTATTCGAGACGTTCTTTGGGTAGCGGTCCGGTGCCCATAACTTCCTCGCTGAATTTCGGGTTCGAACCACTTATGAAAATCTATAAAATGACCCAACTCGCTAAATTTTGGGTATCGCTTCACCTGACTGGCAGTTAAGGGACCGGAATCCACCATCATCCCTAGTTTCAGCTAAAAAAAAACAACAATGCGCCAAATCAGAATAGAAAGCAACCCCACAAAGGCGTATACATGCTTCAAAGATCGAAATGAAAGGATACATACTTCCGATATGAAGAGAACGTCCTTCTCTTTTCCCACTTCCTCCTTTCCCCCGCTTCGCAGAGTCAGAGTAACGCCTCCGGCGAATCTTCATTAACACAAGGAAATCGAGGATGAGATGTGAGGATTTAAACGAAAAGGAGATGGAGCGGACCTGAAGCAAGGAAGACGCAACCCGCGGAGTGATGGGTCGTTCTCGGTGGGGGTTGGAAATGTGAGGAAGAAAGAAAATGGGTGAGCGGTTGGGGGTTGTTGTTCCTTTCTTTTAGTCCCTCACTTCGCCAAGATGCATTACAAAATTGCATAATTTACAGCAAAATCGACGCGAGGAAGAAGAAAATCGATTCGACGCAAATTGTTCTTGCCGCTTGACTTTCTCGTCTCCTTATTTTCGATTAGTTTGCTTGGAATCTAGCAAGGTGAAAGCCTCCAAGCAATCCATTCATTCTTCAATGTAGTGTGGGACGTGTGCCTCTATGTAACCAGATCGTGCGGTCGTTAATCACGTTGCGTGCACTGCATAGTGTCAAGGTTATAGATATATATAACAGACGAGGTTGTATGTTATAATCTAATTATATAATATTTAAATTATAGATATAATTTATAAATAACTTTTAAAAATTTAATATTTAAAAGTATTTAGTATTTAACAAAATTTAAATATTTTAAAAGTATTTGATATTATTAAGATAAATAACAAAATTAGATATAAATTTAAAATACTTTTAAAAAATTTAAATATTTGAAAGTATTTAAATTTATATTAAGATAATATAATAAAAATTAATTAATCATTCATAAATTATATTTATATCATTGGATTCGTCTCGCCGAGCCGCTCGATTTGACTATAAGCATGCTAACTGGATATTATTTTGTCATCCAAATAATGTTTTGATCCTTCCAAATGTAGTTTGAACCCCCAATTTGGACCCATTTGGGCTCAGGTTGGGCCGATTTTGGTGTCATTAGGTTTGTCTATTCGAGACGTTCAGTTTGAATATAAGTTTGTAGAAATTGTAATTCATATGATCCCAAATTTAAATTTAAAAGTTTCCAACTTAAATATGCATTGAGATTCGTGCTCGATCAAAGCAATTTTTGGGGACGTATCAATCCTCTTAATTTTACTCTGCACATCATACCACGGAATGGTCTGGCCACAATTTCTTATCATTTAGAAATAATAATTGACACAACTCACCTTGGTTGATTGAGAGCTTTGACTATCAATCAAGAAATTTCGAAAGCTTTGACTATCAATCAAGAAATTATTGCATAATAATAAGATTAGGAAGTCACTTTAGTGTTTGAAAGTAGTATTGATTAGCAAGCTAATTAATTATACCAAAAGTTAGCCTGCTAATTAATTTTTGATTGGAGATCACTACCAATTATGTGATTTGTGTTTGAATTTGACTTAATTGACCTATGCCTCAAAATAAGAAAAAACAGTCGTAATGAAGAACTCCAAAAATCAGTGTGATGGCTATTAGAAGCTCTTAATATTTTTTAGAAAAAAACATTCTATAAAATCGTAAATAATTTTCAAAAATCTTAGGCTCCGTTTGGGACTGTTTCCTAATTGTTTCTTACAACAACTTTCTAGTACAAAAATTTTAGTACTAAAAATCTGTTTTTAGATGCAGACAAAAAAAACTGTCACAAACGAATCCTTAATTTCTTCATAACATGCATATAACTAACAGAACAGCTGCAACCATAACAAATAAAGGTCGCTAACTCCATTACTGTTACAGTTTTGCTCTGTCTCTCTTTCTGAGAACTAACAGGAAGTCAAGTTTTCTACTTATAATAAGTGATTTTGAATGAACAGAGAAGATAGAGAGAGTGTTCAATATTGGGATTTTAGTTGAAAAGAATCAAAGTAGCTGTTGCTGACACATCCATACCTACAAGTTCAGTGGATTAGGTGGGATCAAGGAAACTTAATATGCTTTGTTAGTAAAGAGTAGTAGCAAAGCATAACAAATATACAATAGTGAAGTTACTAACTTTTGGTATAATTAATTAGCTGGCTAATCAATACTACTTCCAATCAGGAAAGTGACATCCTAACCTTATTATTATGGAGTAGTTCAAGTAATAACTTTAAATCTTGCAAACATGTCCAGGAGTTTAGGGCATCTCCAATCGAAAAGCTCATTTTTCGCTTCAAAATGAGGAAATACTTCAAAATACGACTTTCTAAAAAGCTGCTTTAAGGAGTTGTTAAAAATATCGTCTCAAACGAAGCTGCAGACAGATGTCACAAAACAACCAATAGAATTATGAAGATGACCATTATAGCAATCAAGGTTAGTGAATATTCATTCACTGTAACTGTTCAAAAAGAGTGCAAAACCAAATTCAAAAATAGAGAGAAAAAATTAGAAAATAGAAAAGAAGAATGGTTTCAAATGGATCATCTCTATTGCCAACCATGACAGAGTGAAAAACTAAAAACCTTAGCTTGATGAAAACTAGTTAGAAGCAATGCCAAAATTAAACAAAAATTCAAATAGAAGGGAAAAATACTTATCAAAGTCCTCCAAGAATTCCTTTAAGCTAGATAATGAAGTAGCAAACTAGAGAGTGCTCGTGTTGAGCAACAATTTAGCTCAATGCTTCAAGACAAAGATGATCAATAGTGATTTTGAAAAGTCAGAAGATCTATGAGACGAAAATAATTGTGGGAAGAAAATGGAGAACTTATCTGTGCGGACACCGAATCATTCGGAGGCGAATCAGAGCACACACTGTCACCTGGTACATAGTGGGTATACAACTGCGGTACACAGCAAGGGGGATATGTGGCGTGCTCTAATTTGCCTCCGGACGACGTCCGGAGTCCGCACAAAATAATTTTTCAAGAAAACGATTTATAGAAAACTGTGATTAACACACAAAAAAAAAAATGATATTGAACTTTTTCTAAACTAGGGAGCGATAATACCATGTCAAAAAAGTTATAATAGCAATGCACTTTATTCAATAGAATGATATGTTGATACAAGTGTGCTTATATGTATAAGAGAGTAATAAAGAAAAATACAATGAATTAAAATATGCTTAATAATTATGATATATATCATAATAATGATAATATATGGCTTCCTACTATAAATATTAGTCATATGTTGTAATATTTATGTGACAATGAATCACTCCAACAATTATAATAAAAGAGATTTTAATAAAAGTGAAGAAATGAATATCAAAGAAAAATCTTTCTGTCTTCACTCACAATCAATACATGCATAATAGGAAGTGCATTAAAACCTGTTTAAACCAAATGAGATCTTTTGAGGTGCATCTATAGTTACTCTTTGATTTGTTAAACTTCATTCTTATGAATCAAAATGGAAAAATTACTTCCATATTTAGGTAGAACCGTATGCAGAAAACATGAATTTTTTATGTTTTTACAAAGGGCATAACATCAGCAAACAATCTTCGAACAAAATATCTAGTTTTTGTTTGGGACGGTTTTCTTGATTCTTCTTCAAGCAGTTTTCTAGCACAAAAAAAAAAAATTTTCACTAAAAAAGCTAATTCAAGAAGTAGCAAGAAAACCGTCTCAAACGAGGCCTTAAGCTTCCAAACTTGCTTTATTTGCTTGACAAAAAGTTCTAACAATTGTTTACTTGCTTCAACTTCCTTATTTTTTTTTTTAATCCATTTCTGCTCGTCTTTCCTTCTCTGCATGATACAATTATTTTTGTACTTGTTTTCTTCTCTCTCTTATCATAACTCTTATTTTATACGCGGAGTTTAGTTTTTCATGGTAAACCAACTCCAACACTTATTCTTTGTAATCCTTTCACCAAAATATAAAGCTTAACGTCTTAGCTTTGTATGAAGATCCAGCACGCATACAGATAAAAAGAGAGGGTGCAACATTTATAGGAGACCAAAATTTTTATGTAGAAAACCCATAAAAAGGGGAAAAATCATGGGGCCTAGCCCAGTTTGAATGAATCTACTAGTATTTGCAGTTGATTACAAATGAGGCCCTTTATTTGGGGGAAGGCCTTGGCTTGGTGTAACAAATATACATCATATAGAGTGTATTACATATTGAGAACAGGAAGGATCACTTTTGATGTGTTCACTTGGTTCGAAGGGCCATAGTCGGTGGGGGATGGAGGTCGAAATGACTATAGTCGGTGGGCTATATAAGTTGGAAGGAGCGTAGTCGGCGGACGATGGAGGTCGGAAGGACTGTAGTTGGTGGGTGACGTAAGTCGGAAGGACCGTAGTCGACGTGTGATGGAGGTCATAAAGTCCGTTGTTTGGCGACGGAGGTCGAAAGGACGGCATCTGGTAGAAGTCTAGCATCAGATAGAAGTCCGACGAATGTTAGACGAAAAAAAGAAGTCTGTCCTCGGGTAGAAGTCCGATGGAATTCTGGTGATGGGTAGAAGTCCGACGTGGTGCAGGAATATGGCGACGGACGGAAGTCCGCCATTGGATAGGAATCCGGTGATGAGCGGAAGTCTGACGTCGGGTAGAAGTACGATCGATAGCGAGCGGAGGTCTAGCGTCGTGTAGAAGTTCGACAACGAGATGAAGTTCAGCATTGGATAGGAATCCAGTGACGGGAGGAAGTTCGGCGTCTGGTAGAAGTCTGATGGAGGGCAGATGTCCGTCTTCTGGTAGAAGTCCGTAGGAATTTTGGTGACAGGCAGAATTCCGACGTCGGGCATAAGTCTGTCGACGAGCGGAAGTTCTGCATTGGATAGGAATCCGACGACGAGTGGAAGTCTGTCATTGAGTAGAAGTCTGACGGTGAGCGGAGGTCCGACGTCGGGTAGAAGTCCGGCAACGGGTGGAAGTTCAACATTGGATATGAATCCGATGACGGGTGGAAGTCCGGCGCTGGGTAGAAGTCCGACGTCAGTCGGCGACAGAGCAGAACTCCGGCGTTATATGGAATTCAGGCATAACTCCGGCGTCCGTAGGCTGCCGGGTGGAAATCTAGCGATGGTCAAGGAAGAATCTGATGACAAGAAAGCTCTCTTTCTTTTCTTCTTTCTTGAGCCTCTTTCTTCCGCCCCCACTTGATTCTGGTTATTGATACATGAAGTTTCCGATTTGATTCTTCTTCGAGATACGTGCTTGATCAACCTAATTTTTTAATGATATATCAATAAATATAATAGAATCTCAAATTCGGTCTATAAAGCTTTACCAACTCAATACCTTAATTGGCTAGACTACAACATGTCTCTTAAAGAAATTATTATCTTGCGGTGTGATCTTTATTTATTTTTAATCAATACGGGTTTACGCATTGATATAAAATTAAATTACAAGCTCTTAGAAGAGTTCAATAGCTCACTATGCTCCGCAAAACTACATAAAAAAGAAAATAAAAATCTATGAGCCAAATATCCCTGCTAAGTATAAGCAAAAGAAAAAAAAAACCTAAGAACATCTAAGGGAGGTTAGGAGCCACTACAGGAAAATCACCACTTACTGGTGGCACGTTTCGGTGGTTTATATGTCTTTTTCGGCGGTTTTAAATATTACTGGCGGTTTTCCAGAGAGGTTCACGATCTGCCGGCATAAACTGCGGGTAATTGATGATTTTTCTGTAGTGAGTCAACCCATAAAAAAGGAGATCAAAAGCATATAATTCAGCACAATCATCATGCAAAAAGATAAGCTGCAAACAAGTGATAGCACTATTAAACCAGCCACCCCAAGATCATAAACCCTTAAGATCACCAACAGTCTTAATCAGAATACGTGGATAAAAGCAACACAAAAGAGAGCAAAACAGCTAAAGTATATAGAAAAAATAAAAGTTAGCACATAAAGAAACCGATAATTGAACAAGCACAAAATTCTCTGAAATGTTCCTGGATCACCAAAAAATGAGGATAATTTAGTATTGATAAAATTTTCACTGCGTAATCTTTTATACGCTATAAAGATTGAGATTATAAACATTTTAAATATTTATTTAAGATTTTTTCAATTGATGATGTAAAAAAAAATACAATTTTTACCAATTCAAAAATTTATTAACATCTAAAAATACAGTTTTATTCACGAAAATTAACAAAAATTTATTTGCTATGCATTTTTTTTAGCAAATTTCATTCTTGTTTGTGTAATTCTTCTCAAAAAAATTATTTTAATTTTTTTAATGATCATGTATATCATTATATATTTTTTTTATAAACATTTTTCCTGAAATTCTATCATTTTAAATTTTAGGAGAAATTTATTTTTGACAGCCTTGATACTAAAATTGTAATATTTTTATCTCCAATAAATTTCTATGGTCACATTTCTTACCAAAAAATTCTATTTTTTTTAATGTATATAGATAAAATCCTTAGTCATCTTAAATGTAAAAATACTATTATTTGATAGGGTGAAAATTTTATAAACCATAACACTATGTAATTTGCCTTTTTGTTAATTTATTCAAGGCTTCAAGGATTTGTTGTACTTTGCTCCTTTGTCAAAATGTATTGAGTTTTTTTTAGAGAATTTCCCATTGATGTTTAGTTGCTTAGTTAAAACATTTTAGAATTTTTATTGAAAGTTCATTTTCTAAAAAAATTCTAAGAGTGATTAATAGTCAATAATTCATATACTATGTTGTTGCTGTAAAGAAATGTGTTGAAGCATCAAATAAATGAATTTTTTTAGGCTTAAGCTTTTTGAGATTATTGAATACATAGAGAAATATATATGCGTCTTCAGAGGCTTATGCCTTATGTAATTTTTAAATGAATGATAAAATATATATAAGTCTTTATAGTATGAGCTTTATCCAATTTTAGCTTTCTATCAAAGCTTTCATATAAGCATCCATTTTAGGTGTTTACAGTGGAGACTATATCGACTGTTTGCCCTAATGATTTCTTTTTTGTTTAAAAGGTAAGAAATGATATTTTTTATTAAATAAAAAGTTCATTAATATCAAATATGAATACATAATAGTTTACATATAAACTTACTTGAGAAAAATAGTCTCTTTACTTATCTCCAAAAAATATAGACTATGTCGTGCTGAAATACAAATTAGATGAGGAGCTTATTTTCTTCAGAATGTTTTAGTAAGATAATATCTTTATTGGATTTATTAGAGGTTATATGATTGTTTGAAATAGAATGTTGGAGAATTACATCAATCACGGCTAAGAATCCTAATGAGGCTATAGTGAAGGTGGTAATTCAACGTGACAATGAGTGAGTATTGAATGGGCAACATCAAATTGTAAGAGAAATCCATCAAGTGTATAATCAGAGCACAATTATACTCCGATCAAATTGTTGTTTATGTTGATGGATTCACCTTATCGAGATGTTCAATTCAATTATATATAAAACTAGAATTCATATGGAATCGATCAATTTAATTTTGAAAGTTTCTAAACCAAAGATTGCATTGTGATTCAAGCTTGATCAAATGAATTTTCAAGCGACGCATCAAGCACTTGGTGAATATTTGATAACTTAGTTGCATTTAATTTATAAATTTAACTTCATTTTCTAAAAAAAATTATTTGTATTAATAAATAGTTAGCATATACATGATAAAGAAACTTAAATATAGTTGTAGTAAAATTAATCTCACTTTCCCACAAAATGTAACATAATTTTTTTTCAAACTTAATACAACAAACCCTCACTCAGCATGTTAAATATCTCTAAAAATATACAAGAGGACCCTGTAAATCCAAATCTGTGCACGGCCAGTAAATTAATTCAGCAAAGAGTGCCTAGAACTAAACCATAGACATCAAACTTCAACTCCATTCAACGCATTCATTTGCCTTCCCCATCTCTGTCTCCAATGCCTCCATCTGCCTCTCCAGATCCTTCAGCATTTGATCCATATTACTAAGCCTTCTGCTCGTCGATTCCTCTGCAACAAAATGGTTTTATGTGAGATTTTTTTTTCTCTCTTTCATGTATATGTAGGCTTCATTTATGATGTTTTTCTTAATGCTTTGCATGAGCCGTTGGAGATAAATGCTAGAGCTTTCACTTTATGCTTAATATCAGGAAAATGATGTCATGAAGGAAAGAAGGAAGAGTACCCTTGAGTGAAATGAACTCAGAAATCGTAAGCACTTCGCCGGCGGCGGTGGTGATGGTGACGGCAGCGCTGCTAGCGGCGGCCCTGTTGCGAGCCTGTCCTCGCACTTGCACCGTCTTCAACTCCTCCTCTCCTCCCAACATGCCTTCTGCTCTCTTCGTATAGAGATCCGACAAAATTGGAATATAAATTATATAGAATGTTAAGCAATTTATTTCCTATCTGTTTGTGTGCTGGATCTTCGTACAATGCTAAGACGTTAAATCATATATTTCTCTACCGCCGCGAATATTCTAGGACGCAACAAGAATGTTGGAGAATTACATCAATCAGGGCTAAGAATCCTAATGAGGCTATAGTGAAGGTGGTAATTCAATGTGACAATGAGTGAGTATTGAATGGGCAACATCAAATTGTAAGAGAACTCCATCATGATGTAATGGAATATTTTATGTCCTATTTCATGTGGGAGCTGAAGGATTTAAGCTTGATGCTCCTCCATCATGTTCATCAGATCTTGAAAGTCAATCATAGGTGGCCTTCGCCAATTGGATTATGTTATCCTTGATTAAAAGTGACTGATTGTCAACCATACTAATAGTATTTATAAGATGCTTAGAATATTTCTCATAAATGACATAAAAAAGTGCATGCTAGAATATTTATTAGGTAGAATGAAAAAGTAAAGTCTTAGATTTGCACATAGATTCTGCACTCACAAAAATAAAAAAAGAGTTAATGCGAGACACCAAAGTTCTTACTCAGAAAAGCTAATCTGGAATTCGATCTGCACCAAAGCTTGACTGAAGCTTAGCAAGCCCAACTCCAAGAAGTAACTGTAGAACCCTTAAATCCAACTTTACCATCCAAACTAGAAGGTCAGTTTAAATTTATTTCTTTTAAAGGAACTCTATCATGAGGTCGAATTGGACCTGAAATGCATGGTTCGATAATGGAAAGGTCCCGCTCATGATAAGATGAGTAAACAATTTCAACTTGAGGCTCATTGTCGTCAATGATTAGGAGGCCGATAATGGAACCTAGTGACGCAGGGAGCTCGCCAGAGAAATCGTTGTTGCTTATACTAAGCATTTGGCTAGCAGTTACAGAACTTCACATATCCTCTGCTTTCTTCTGAGCTGACCTATGCTTCTCAAGTATATTGTCCATGGAAGAAGATCTTGGCCGAAACTAGAAAGCCAAGATCTTCTTCCAAATTGGAAAACACATGCAATTGGAAGATAATCTTCTGGTCGATGCAAAGCATTTACTTGAGATTCCCATAGGGTCTTGACTTCGATTGTGGTTGACAACCCATCTTTTTGTGCAGCCTGCCATTTTTCAAGAGCTTCAGGCTATGATGCTTATGTAAGTAATTCATAACTATGCTAACAACAGAATGACAGGACCAGAGCAAGAGAAAAATAGTAGCAGAACATTAAAGTGTCATAATATTCAGTACCTTTGTTCTTCCTTCAATACACTATTTAAGCTTACCAATTGCAGCTAGTGCTTGCTAAAAAGAGAATTATATCAGAAAGGTGATATAGGCCTACCATAACTAAAAAGATAAAATGGGTAGTGGAGGAAAAAATATATCTTACAAATTAAAACAGAAATGATGCTAAGATAATATATTCCTAAAGGCTTAGCTCTGTAAAGATGCACCATATCAAAAGCACTAACTTTGTTTGCTATTTATGCATAGAGATTGATGGATTAGTGGAGAGTGGTGGAATTAACTAAGAGAAGCTAGTTTGGCGATGAATGTAAGGCGGTTGTAGTGTGGAGATGGAATTTGAGCAATGGCAACTAGACAATATCTATTGAATGATGACGATCAAATAACAAAGATCTAGAAATGGAAATTAGGTGATATATAGAGATCAGTTGATGAAACTCAAGGGATGATGAATGGGTGACATTGGTCACTAGTGGTGATTAGTTTTATCAATTGTCGATTGGAGCTCTAGAATTCTTTAAATTTTCAAGTTCTCTCCAATTTCAAGTCAAGGACCCATACTTTAATCTTTTCCTCTTGTGAAGATATATGGTTTATTTATAATCTTTTTAGGTGTTTGTTGCAAGCTTTGTTGAAAGGCTCCATGCATTATAGATTTTGAGCTGTTTCAAATTGAAATCCTAGCTAAAATTTGAGTTTTCTCACCAACCGGATTATGAATTTGATGATCTTGTGCTTCTTTTTCTCCTAGGAGTATCCGCTCTAACTTTGTTGAAGACTCCAAGATCTAGGTATGGCTGGATTGAATGTTGTCTTCAAAACTTCCTTTCTCTCTCTAACTTCCTCTCGCTTCACCAAAACAAGTTTTGGAGGCTATATAGGAAATAATGGAAAATTTCTTGGAGGTAGGTAAGTTGCTGGAGAAGCCAGGAGAATGTTTTTTATGAGTGGAGGTTGTTGAGGGAATATTGGATGATAGAATGAGGGTTTTTCATGCCTTTACCCACCATAAGCCCTAATTTTTGGAATGGAGGGTTGAGATATGGATTGGGGAGAGAGCTTGGATGCTTGCCATATGTCCAAAGGTGAATGGAAACCAGTGAGAGAGAAGGAGCCTTGAGTGGGACTTGCCTTAAAACATGTGAGGGATGCTAAGCCAAGGGATTGGGCTTGGTTTAGGAGCAATCTAAGGGTTCTTTTGGGTTGATTTAGGGCTGTTTGAGGGTGTATAGTTGATTTGATCAACTGTGGTTGACTTAGTCAACCTAGTCAAACCAAGGAGTTGAACCCAATAAATTCAAAATGATATTTTGGACCCAATGGAGGTAGTCTAATATAATGGTGAGGTCTTTTGCATGAAATGCAAGTTTGGGCCCTTAAGGGGCATTTTCGTCAACCATAGTTGACTTGATCAACCTAGTTAAAATAAAATTTGGTTTGGGTTCAATGAACTCCTAATGATGTCTAGGATGCATAATAAGAGGTCTCATGGCTTAGTTTGATTAAGCATGTTGAAGTTTAGAAAAAACTTCAATTTTGCCCTTAAGGGGCATTTTGGTCATTTGAGCGTCTGGTCAACTTTGGTTCAATCAGGATCTACCAAATTGTAATTTTTTGTTTAACATGTTATAATAAGGATTATGGAGATATTCAAGTATTTTTTGGAAGGCTTGAAGGTCAAATTTTATAAGGTGGAAGGTCTAGTGGCATAGACTCTGAATATTTAAAGGTTTTATAGTCTTTGAATTTTAATTTAATTTTTGGGATTAGAGGACTTAAAATGACCTCAAATTTGGAGAGTTTACTCTAGAGACATGTCTAATTAATATGCAATTGATGTATCATGAAGTATGAGTCATTTGATATGATTTTGAGGTGATTGAAAAATCACCCAAAAAGTGTCATTGACATGGGCCTTTGACCTTGAATTTTGGTTTGAAATTTTAGATTTGATTGATTGAGTTTGATTCATCCATATTAATGACAATCATTTAGGTGATTGTTGATGATTGTATGGAGATTAAATGGTGGTCACTAGGTGACCACTACTTGAAGGAAATTGAATTTGGTGTGAATTCAAGCTTGGTTAACCTCATTACAAAAATGTGGTCAGCAATGTTATTTTTTATAATTTAGCTAAAATCTACAAAACACTATATTGTATTGCTTATATTGATTCCCTTGATGATCAAAGATCTTTCTTTTCAACATTTAAATTCCTTAATGACCACATAATTAAATAACCAGCTTGGTCTCGCTAGATTTCTCATGTTTCACAAGAGATTCAAAGATGATTTAATTTTTAAACTAAAATCATAAAGTTTTTAACTACGCTTCAAGTGTATAATCAGAGGACAATTCTACTCCGATCGAATTGTTGTTCATGTTGATGCATTCACCTTATCGAGATTTTCAATTCAATTATATATATAAGCTTACTAAAACTAGAATTCATATGGGATTGATCAATTTAATTTTAAAAGTTTCTAAACCAAAGATTGCAATATTGAGATTCAAGCTTGAACAAATGAATTTTCAAGCGACGCATCAATCACTTATGAATATTTGATAGCTTAGTTGTATTTAATTTATAAATTTAACTGCATTATCTAAAAAACTATTTGTATTTATAAATAGTTAACATATACATGATAAAGAAACTTAAAAATATAGTTTTAGTAAAATTAATCTCACTTTCCCACAAAATGTAACATAATTTCTTTTCCAAACTCAATACAACAAATCCTCACTCAGCAAGTTAAATATCTTTAAAAATTTACAAGAGGACCCTGTAAATCCAAATCTGTACATTAATTCAGCAAAGAGTGCCTAGAACTAAACCATAGACATCAAGCTTCAACTCCATTCAACGCATTCATTTGCCTTCCCCATCTCTGTCTCCAATGCCTCCATCTGCCTCTCCAAATCCTTCAGCATTTGATCCATATTACTAAGCCTTCTGCTCGTCGATTCCTCTGCAACAAAATGGTTTTATGTGAGATTTTTTATTTCTCTTTCATGTATATGTAGGCTTCATTTATGATGTTTTTCTTAATGCTTTGCATGAGCCGTTGGAGATAAATGCTAGAGCTTTCACTTTATGCTTAATATCAGGAAAATGATGTCATGAAGGAAAGAAGGAAGAGTACCCTTGAGTGAAATGAACTCAGAAATCGTAAGCACTTCGCCGGCGGCGGTGGTGATGGTGACGGCAGCGCTGCTAGCGGCGGCCCTGTTGCGAGCCTGTCCTCGCACTTGCACCGTCTTCAACTCCTCCTCTCCTCCCAACATGCCTTCTGCTCTCTTCGTATTGAGATCCGACAAGATTGGAATGTAAATTATATAGAATGTTAAGCAATTTTATTTCCTATAAAATATTATATTTAAATGCATACCTGCTGAATTCTCTGATGCGTACTCTTCTGTCTATCTTCCTTCAAAGTAGAGAATTGTTGTTAGCAGGCAAAGAGAGTCGAGACCTCATGGGAGTTTCTTCATATATTTATAGGAAGCGCTCATAAAGTCCAGCTAAAGAAAATAAAAAATATATATATGAAGCGCTCATGAAGTTCTGGAAGGAAGGGCATCTAAGTCTACGTGGAAGACTAAAGTGGGGATGGATTTTTCTCCATTGTCATAAATACGAGCCAATTAAATAGGAATTATCACGTGAAATTACTTCTAAGTTATAAAAATCATGAAAGATTTACATGCAAAATATTACAAATTTATATATTTGATATTTAATTTATGAATTTTCTTGAAATAAATTAAAAATAAATATTTCTAGAGAAAAATATAAAGAATTAGTAAGATAAAACTAATAAAGTTTGTTAAAGTGTGAAAGCTAAGAGTTTTTATTTTAATTAATTAGTCAATTCATTTAAAATAAAGGGTTAAGTTGGACATTTTTTTATGAGAATTTGGCAATTAATTGAGGGTGAGAAAATTCCTAAAAATTTTAATATTCTTAAGAAAAAATAAAAAATTGAGTGTGGGAACTTATATACTCCCAAGTAGGGGTGTAAATGAGTCAAGCTGACTTGCGAATCAGCTCGGGCTCGACTTGTTCATAAGCTCGATGAGTCGAGCTAGAATAAGATTTCGAGCTTGACAGTTTATCAAGCTTGAGTTTGAACAACACACCGCTCGACTCTCGAGCTTGTCGAGTGGCTCGCGAATGGAGACAGAGTTCTTTCGGAGAGAAATTGACGATGGAAATTCCGCGGGCAGAAAATTCCAAGAGCTAGTAATCTCGGGTGAGTGACTCGCTCTTTTACGGAGAAGAAGGCGGAGGTAAACGACGCAAACGGAGGCAGAGACGGACAACTTGCTCGACACAGAGGCAGAATTGAAGGCTCGCTCAGGCTCAGAAGACCGCAGAGGTTCGCGAGCAAGCTCGAGCTCTTTTACAGTGGGATGAGTTCGAGCTCGCTTTCCGACTGATGAGCTGAGCTTGATAGTGTCAAAACACGACTTGACTCGACTCATTTACACCCCTACGAGTCTCAAGTCAATATGGTTCCACTCTTGTTGATCACATGATTGGCCAAATTGCCAAATGTCTCATAAATATAAATTGTGTAAATTTATGATTAAATTTACTCAAAATAAAAAATAAAAATATTTAATCCTACATAATTTTCATAAATTTATTTTAGTTATTTTATTGAACCCATCAATAAAGTGTGATCAGGGCCAAAGATTATTTGTACTGAAGGCTTGAATGATAGTAATAGGATTATTAGAATTATTGTATTAGATCTATTGAACTAATATATAATATATTAGAGAGATTATTACGTCGAGTTCGGACATAAGATATGTCTGAATTTTGTGAGGGTACATCATAAATATTATATATTTATTATATACTCTCACAAATCTGATCGATCCAAACTCTGCACGTAATAATTTTTTCGATGAATTTGGTGCATCCGTTGCTCAATATTATAATCCATGCAAAAATCTCTCATGCTGAAGCTGTTTCGCGTACGACGAAAAAATGCAGATTCTGCTAATGATTTATTATTTGCTATGTGATGATCTGATGTTAAAATTATCTAAATTACAAGTTGCCGACTTGCTCGTCTCCATCGACGGTCTTTTGCGTGAGGAAGGGGCAACGTACGACTGTTGGTAGAACTCTTAGAGTTTTGAACTTTGACTAATTGTGCATAGGAAGGTTCCATTGCAGATTCATTAACCTATAAAATCCATTTTAGGTCAGATCCGACAAAGAAGGAATCAAGGAAGGTCTCGTTGGGGGAAAAGATTTTGGTAGAAAATAAATCAATTTTTTTTTTTTTTAACAAATATTTTTGAATCATATATTTGATATTATTTGGGGAGTTGGAGTTATCAAACTGAGTGCTAAAATGACTTGAGATTTATTTGAAGAAGCTGTTAGTTTTGATAAAGGTGGTTTCAAAATTATTATGAGGAAAAATAATTTTGTTGAAAGTTATTTTGATATTATATATATTTTTCATTGTCGGACCATTGCATCGTCGCCGACCTCCATCGGGTCACCACCATGCCGCCTACCATCGTCAGACTTCCTTCCGGCCGCTGACCGACGTCGAACCTCCACCCAGCCTTCGACCACCAATGCACAGGCCTCCGTCAGACTTCCAATGGACCAACGCCAGGCTTCCGACCTCCGCCTGGTTGTTGACCATCATCAGACTGCCACTACACCTCCTCTCGGCCGCTGATTGCCGTCAGACCTCCACCCGACCCTAAACCTCCATCGAAGATCACTCAACCACAGCACAACCGCTGACTGGCAACAAACTTCTATGTCGATCGTCATCGAGTTTCTGCCCGACCGTTGTCAAACTTTCGCCTGACAATCACTAGTCCCGGCCACTAACTGATGCTAGACTGCCACCTCGATCACAGCTAGACTTCAGCCCAACCATCATTGGACTTATGCCTGATAGTCGTCAAACCACCACCTAGTTGCCGACTGACACTGGATTTCTCTCTGACCACAGTCATTACAAGTTCTCGAGTATCAATATGAAGTTTGACCAACTCTCCAAATTATTATAATTTCATTGTCTTCAACTTAAGTGACTGGTTAAGCTTTGCGACTCAGTCAAGTATAATGGATTTTTCTTACCTGGGAAAAACCCCGTAATTTTTCCCTTTTTGGATTTTCCATGTAAAAAGTTCTTGTATTTTCCGCTCTCTTCAACTATCATTTTGTGTGTTGGATATCCATGCATCAATAGGATATAAAATTCACTCACTCTACCACTATGAATATTCTAGCATGTAACAATTATAAAAATAAATAAATTAGAATTGTGAGAATGGTTTAAAAAAACTAGCACTAAAAAGCTGCCCAATTAGACCAAAACAATGGCCCTAGGAGAAGGCCAAAAGATGAATGGTTCCACCTTTAAAGTAACCAGAGATATTGGCTGCTAACTTCTTTTTTAGGATATTTAGGTCAATTAAGGCAAATTTACGCACACATTACATACGCATGACTCGAATCCAAGACCTCTTGACTGACAACCAAAGCTCTCAACTAATAGATCCAGCGAGATGTTTACAGTTAAAAAGAAAAAAATAGAATGGGTCCGACCAGCTTTGCTTTTTAATATTATGTTGTGTTTTTGGGCATTCTATTTTATGACAACTAAATGATATTTTAATGTAGATTTTTAATAAAAATATTCTGCAATTTGAGGTTCAAGATTATAAAGTTGTGAAACAATGAACGGTCAAGAAGTGAATTTTTCACACAGCACTTTATCTATTTGAACAGACGATACACACCAAGTGGTGAGATCACAAAATCAAAAAGATGATAGTAATATTGCGCAATATGAAGCTTTGGGTGATTGCAGCATCCAAAGGCCATACGAATGAAGATCATGAATAAGATACAAAGGTAATTCACACATAAATGCATGAACGAACAATTGTCACAAACATCATCTGCTCTCATCCTAACAATCTTATCTACAACTTTGAATATTTGGCTACTCGCTTTCATAGTCCTCATCACCAAAAGAGAAGACGGAGGCATCTACGGCGATGGCCTTGAACTCGCTTGTGCTAGTAGATTCCAATTACTCAGGGGCTCGAAATGGCGAATTCTTATTCTCCTCTGTTCTTGCCTCTGGAACTGGCATTGAAGCTTCCTTAGCTTTGAGGGAGACTTGTTCGATTCCATGGGTTATATTGTATAATTCACTTTTCGAAGATGGTTCTGTTGCAGATCCTTCAGTGGCGATAACATGCGCTGCTGCAGATACATTGGTGGCCGGAGATCGTTTGCTCTTTGTAGAACCTCCCTCTTCAGCCTCACTATCGGAAAATACATCATCCTTGTTTCAATAATCCATTAAATAATAGAAGATATAAAAATCATCTCTTCTTCAGAATTTGAGAAGATAATATTACACACCGTTGTGATTAATTATTTAACTCACGTTGTAGAGATTATTCAATTTGGGTGTCCACATACGGATTGTTAAAGCCCAACAACAAGAGTCATATGATATTCATGGCGGTCAACAGTGATGATCACAAGAAAATATAGTGAAGTTCTCTATTTCTCTCACCTATTGAATATCCCATCCTGCAGAATACAAGACCCTCTTTATAGCCTTTTGAAAAGGATATTTGATAACTTTGACTAGAATATAAGATACTCCAATGAACAGTTGATATTGATCTCCTTAATTATAGATCATTTATCCAACATGTGACCACCTTAATGTTGTTATAATTGAATGATAGTGAGCTCATTATATTTTTTTACTTGGTGAGCTGCTCAATTTGATTACAAGCACGAAAGATCTGATGAAGACCGTTTGGTTCATCAATTAATTTCCTAAGGCTTTCAAATATATTTCAAGTGCTAAATTTGGGATCATTTGAGTTGGATATGTTCACTTATAGTGTAAATGAGTTCATCTTATCGATAAGTTCAATTTGACAATAATTTTAATGAAGTAAAGAGTTTGGGTGGTCATGAATTTAATTGTGGATGTTTCTAATTCAAATATTACTTCATAATTCATGTCAATCACTTGATTCTTTTGGGGACGTATCAATGCTAATTTATGAAGTAGAAATGACAAATAGAACATGAGGATCATTATTTAATATTATGATTAATACATTGTCAAGAAAGTGACTTGATTGGACATGCACAAATCTCGATGCATGTTTAAATTTAAAACTTATAGAATTAAGTTTAGGATCAATCAAATTTCTATGCCAAATAACTTATAGTCAAATGATCTCTAAATCTTATATACTTATAGTTCAGTAAAGCTTCTTGACTAGTTGAATCCAACAAGTCTAAAATCATCTAATTCTGACATCATTAAGATACATAAATGGTAAAATAGCGGTCTATGATCAAGGGAACTAATACGAGGCATCTCATTGAGTATTTTGAATTTTGACTATATTAACAGGGTATGCCACTAAAAAAATGTAAATATGCATGGTGTGTTTACTCTCTTAATGATAGGAGCTTTCATCTTAGCTTGATCCTCAATAGTTCAAAGGCATGAAGAATCTTAGAGCTCCACTCGAGTATTGTCACTAGACCATCACCATCGAACCATTGCAGACATAATCCTCAGAAGACCAATCAATTGTTTTCATCAAACAACCATCACCCGTCTATAGTCTTCTGACCATCATTGCTCAACTACAGCCCCCTTTAACCACCATCATATTGCTACGATCCTTAAAAAATTGTCGCTTGATTGTATCCCCTTGACCATTGTTACCCGACAACGATCCCCACCCAACTTCGCTTGACAATGTTCATTCAATCACCTTCGCTCAATGATGGTCTTCTTGTTACATTGCCCGACTATGGCCTTGAGACCTTCATTGCTTGACTATGATCCTTTGAACATTCTTCCTCAACCACGGTCCTCCAACCTTTGTCGTTTGTTAGCAAATTACAGTCATCCAACCTTTGTTGCCTCACAACACTACTACCCATTAATTGTAACACCTATCATCGCAAACAATATCAACACACGACATCGCCTATAGTACCAACAAATTTTCTTAGTTGAAATGATTCTCCGTCAACATCAACTATGACTCCTAATACAACGTCAAGATTTATGTTGAACCTTTTGGCCTCTAATCTTCCCTCGTCAAAGGAGAACGACTAAATAAATACAAACTATATTTTATACGTTGCATGTATAAAATATTTTATCAATATTCTCTCCAATTATAAGAAAATATATCATTTGTAATCGATAACAAATATCCATTGACATTTCAACATGATCAGACCCTAAAGTTTTTTTTTTCCTCATAAAAATTCTGATATTTCTTATAACTTCTTTCATCCGTATGTGTATATTAAATATTCAAATAATACCAAATAATTCTAGAATGAGATTGGACAAAACAAGACGGTTCTTGATGACCAAACAAAAAGGCGCATTTCAACAACTTCTAGAGATCTTCTAGATGTTTCAAATATTTCTCAGCTTAGAAAGGTACCATGCACCAACAAAATCGTAATCAAAGAGAAACAAAGCAGAATTTGTCTTTGAAAGAAGAGACAGATTCAGCTAAAAGAATTTTTTTTTTTAATGTTCGTCTATTACTCAGCTGAAATAATTTCATTAGTTTTATTATCGGCTTATCACTTACAAATAATGACATTCCTCATCATTGATGATGAAGATGTTGATATAATATAATAGACATAAATATACATATGAATTTCATTGTTGAAGTTAGGACTAAGTGACACAAGATTTACTTTTAAGAGATCATTTGCTATTCGTTTGGTCGCACTACATCAAGGAGGGGAGATCAGAGGTCATAAAGTCTAGCATAAATTTTGATAATGGCTTTAGAAGTTAAAGTTGGTGGCAATAATGTGTACTTATTTTATGTGTGATAGCTTGCATTGACATTATTTGTGACGGTAGATTATGAAGTCATCATATATCTGTGCTTCCATTTAATAATGGTCAGAGGGTCATTGTTGAGCGACAGTGCTTAAAGGGCCATAGCCAAGGAATCGTAGTTGGGGTATTGTAGTTTAGCAATTGTGGTTTGGTGACCACAGTCTGACAACTATGGTTGGATGACTGTAGTCAGGCAGTGATGGTCAGAGGATCATTGTTATGTGTCGATGGTTAGAGGGTTGTAGTCAAATGATAATGGTTAGAGGGCTGAAGTTGGGCGACAATGGTTGAAAATTGACTTGAGTGGGCTCACATCTCGATGTATATTTGATCAATTCAAATTTTCATGATGTAGCATTAATTATAATTATTGAGTTTCAATTTGCTAAGCCTCAATCTGACTACTTTATTTACAATTAATTGATGGAATAACCTTGTTGTTTAAGAAAAAAAAAAAAGAAACATTATACTAAACTTGTAGCAAATCAGAAAAATCTATACCTATTAGTAATCGGGCTTGGAATTACTTAGTATTTTGCTTACAAAATGATCAGTAAACTAAATTCTGCCAAAATAGATATGAAATCCCATATTATCTAATCTAACATGCACAGAAATACCTATTTCATAAGTTTTTCCAGTATAAAAATGAAATACTAATTGATACTTCGTTTGGGATAGTTTTATTCTAACTATTTTTAAAGCAGCTTTTTAGTATAACAATTTTTTTGAATTAGAAATTTTTGTACTAAAAAACTGCTTTAAAAAGCAGCTAGAAAGTTATCCCAAACAAAAGCTGAATCTACTGCTTGCAAAAGCAAATCTCCATATGATGCCTTCCGACGGAACTCAAACAACTCATACACCATCTACGATTGCTTGTTGACTACAATCATATTGAAGCATGGCGAAGGCAACTACCTGATGATAATCATATATAATATGTTGAAAATTCATTTATTTCATTAAATATAATTTATTAATAGTCCTCCTATACAATTTATAATGCTAATTAGTAGGAAAATACCATATATTAATTCTTTTCTTCACAAATTCAAATACTACAACAACAACAATGACAACATCATGCCTTTACTGCACTATGTCGGGGTCGGCTATATGAATCTTTTTTCTCTGTCGTGTTCTATTAAGAGTTAAATTCTCATTCAGATCTAATAAAAAAATGTCATTTTTTTATATTTTCTAACCAAATCTTTTTAGATCAACCTCTACTTCTCTTGACATAGGCAAGCTGGTTCTAATACATCTACTCCCATAACTGAACCATCGGAAGATCGATGCTTTATGTGACCAAATCATCTAAGACGATTCTCTTAAATCTTATCTATCACTGGAACTACTCCAACCTTTTCATGCAAATACCACAATTAATTCATGAAATACGCCCAATCCCAAAAATAGAAAGAGCCAATAAGTTAACATAAGAAATACTTAATAGGATAGAGATCTTAGGAAACAAGAAGAAGCATTGACCAAGTTAAAGGTGGAATTTGATCAAAAAGGCTTGTATATGTCTTCTAGATGTCTCAAATATTTCTAAGCTGAGGAAGCTAAGGTGGCTCCAACAAATAAGTATCGAAGACAAACGAAGCAGAACTTATCATTGAAAGAAGAGTCATAGGTTCAGCTAATTAATACAGAATAAAATAAAATTCTTCTAGAAATTAACTCTTAATAGCGATTGCTCGCGAGTATCCTGAATGATTAAGAGGGTGTTTTATATAATTTTATTTACGATATGTATTAATATTTTTACATTATGTCTTCTTAAACTATCAAGGAATATATATATATAACATGCAAAATTATAAATAAAAAATAGCCTAAAATGAGCAAAAGGAGAACCATAAGAAACTTTTTACTGTGAAGAATGGTCGCTTGGGGAAAAATTTTTTGGGAAGGGAAAGGGCAATAGGGAATAGCAGCGATTATTGTGAGTTAAGTTGACTCGTGAGCTGGTTCGAGCTCGACTCGATAAATGACTCGTGAGCCTAGCTCGATGAGCCAACGAGCCAAACTTGAGCCAACCTTGACTCACATCGTTAGCTCATGAACCGACTTGTTTCAAAAATATTAATATAAAATACACTTAAAATATATTAACATTTATAATTTTAAGTACAAATTTGTTTAAAATGTTAAAAATATAGCTCAGTAGTATATTAAGTTATTTTTACTATTTTTTCTACTTTCTCATTATTTTAACCATTTATTATAACAACTGCTCGAATCATAATCATTTTCTCTTTTGCATGCTAAAAAACTTGACTAGTGAGCCAACTCAAACTCATAAAATAAAGCTTGAGCTCGAACACGATTAATTAATCAAGTTCAAGCTCACTCCAGGGGTGTCTCGAGCTGGCTCGACTCGTTTATAACCCTAGCTACCAAATTATAGTTGTTTTAGAGCTGTTCCATAGCACTGATTTTAACAGTTGCAAGATACTCGCTTCAATTTTAACCGCTACAAAGTATTGCAGTGTCTTTAAAGAAGAGCAGTTTTTGCATGAATCACTGAAGTCATTTACTATTTTAGTTTATAAAAAAATGAAAAACAATTAATAAAAAAAATTTGATTTTGCATATAGAAAATATTAAAACTTTGTAGTTCTAAATATAATAATATAATGTTATAGCATTTTCCTGTTAAGATCCAAATTTGATTCAGAGCAATCAACAAACAAGATTTTAGTGAGTGGAATGGTGATCTTGAAATTTAATTGAGAAGAGGCAAGGCAGAGACAAGGTTAATAGAGTAAAGACAATGTGGAGCCTTAATGAGTTTAGAGTTGCATAACACAAGAGCTTATATCTTCTTACAAAACCTTTTCATATGGCATGGCCTCCTCACCTCACACCTTTCAAATAGAGCTTCTTTACAACTTCAAATACTACCACCATTACTTGCCTACATGGTTGGAAACCATTTGAGTTTGTCCTATTTCAATAGCTTCATTATCGACACAGTTTTGGAGTTGAAATGCTAGATTAAGGTTTCGTTTGGAACGGCTTTCTTATTGCTTTCTAAAACAACTTTTCAGTGTTTTTTTTTTTTTGAATTTGAAGATTTTACACTAAAAGCCGTTTTAAAAAGCAGTATGAAAGCTGTCTCAAACGAAGCCTAAATATCAATAAAACCACACCACTAAAATTCATCGCTTTGGTGAATGATATTGGGATTGGCCAATAAGGATGGCTTCAAACTTTTGCTTATACATCTCAATACATGCATGAGAAATGACAGCCCCAAGTTTACCTTGTTTGGAACTTCTCATTGTGTGGTTTACTTCCCAACATAGTGGAGTTATCATGAAATGAAGTCTTTTTTGAAGATCTTCGTCTCGTTGATTGGTGTGGTTAATCTACTTATCAAGGGACTATATTAAACTCCTTAATTATTTCTAATGATTTGGAGTTATGAGGGGTTGTTTATCGGCTTGTTTGGAGAGTTCTGCATGATGAATAACTCAAATCTTGATGTAGTGTCTTAGTTTGTAACTTTGGCTCTAATCTTTATTTTGGTGTTGCATCAAGGTTACATGGGTTAGTAATTAATGTTAGAGTAGGTTATGCTAGAGTGGGTTGTATATGCCTATAGATAGCTCTATTAAAGTGCATTTGTGTTAGGGGTGTCAATTTTGGGTCACGGGTCGGGTTCGGGTTGAACCCGGAAATGACCCGGCATTAATCGGGTCAATCCTAACCCGACTCGTTTTTGCAAACGGGTTGGTTTTCTAGACCCGAATCGGACCCACTTCGGGTTTGGGTCGGATTTGGGTCAACCCGACCCCACCTATTTCAGCCAAATCCTGCGCCTCCATTAAAAAATTTTGCCAAATTCGGGCAGGCGGGGCAGGCTACACCACGCGGCAGACGGGGCCACGCCCACGAGGTCGCGAATTTTCTAGAGTTGTCAGCGAACTACAATGGTCATTTATCATATGATCGTCTATATTCCGTCAATTGCATAACTAGTTCGCATAATTGGTGCTCTTACTAGGAATTCTTCACTCGATGCTCGTCTCGTCTACGTCAATTTGCAAATTTTCATCAACATTCAGCTACAATATATAGATTCAAACAATAACATGTGATTTTCAGTGCAACAATGAATGGCAAGAGCCTTAAAACGCATTCAAGTTCTTAAGAAATGGCAAACACCAGCTCGAGCTCCTTATATGATTCAAACGGACATCGATACATTTTCTCTTGCTCTAATAGTCCAATCAAAAAGCCAAGAACTTGCTTGAGGTCTTTGTTTGATTCAACTAGCGATTCAAGCATCCTCTAATGTTTCACCACCAAAGTTTATATTGCCTTTACCTTTCATAGAAGATACTATAGGTTTGGCTAATACAACTTAGGGGTGTCAATTTCAAGTCACGGGTTTGGTTCGGGTCGAATCCGAAATTTACCTGGCACTATTCGGGTCAATCGTAACCCGACTCATTTTTTCAAACGAGTCAATTTTTTGGACCCGAACCCGACCAGCTTCAGGTCCGGGTGAACCAAACACGACCCGAATGACCTGAAACTGTGATAAAATTGCTAGTTTTATGGTAAAAAATGGGTCAAATTTCGCTTTTCGGGTAAAAAACAGGTCGAAAACGGGTCAAACTCGGGTTTCCGTGTCAAAAACGGTTTTCGATTCAAGATGGTTCAATTTTGGGTCAACTTCGGGTCAAAGGGTTAACCCGACCCGATTTTTGAAACGGATCGAATTCTTGAACCCAAACCCGACCTGTTTCGGGTCGGGTTGACCCTAACCCGAAATTTTTGAATCTGATTCGAGTTGGATTTTCGAGTCGTGTCAAATATTCACATCTCTAATACAACTCCAATCACGTTACAAAAAATACAGGATAAAAGGAACAACCAGAAGAATGGCTGCTACCTCAAATGTCGTGTGCAAGATTTCGACAAGAAATGTAGCTTGATGGTTGCCAACCACTTGCAATTTTGTCAATATTTGTGCCTACATGACATGACCTTAATATTCTATTTAGGATTCTCATTTGAATTTATACTACCTTGAGTGGCTTCTTTTTATTCAGTTCAACCTTGAGAGTAAGGTCATTTTTTAAGGGGCTGATATTGATACGATAAATAAATATAATGGGTAGTGAATTGAGTCAATAAGTCATATAGAGTATTAAGTGATTAATATGCAGTTGTATGGGATTATAAGGTAACTGATTAATATTAGAGTGAGTCTTGTATGTCTGTAAATACCTCTTTGAAGTGTATTATAGGGCATGCAATAAAAAAATAAACATTCTCCCTTGATTTGAAAATTTTCTTATGCACCTTCCCCAACTTTGCATTTTCTAGAGTTATCAGCTAAACTACAATCAATGTTTATCATACGATCCACTATATCCACTATTAAAAGTATGAGATTTTCACCGCCTTTATTAGGAACAATTATCAATTATTACGTCCTCCGACCGGACGTAGAGGAACGTCCGATCGGAGGCTAAATCGCGCCAAAAAATGAGAAATACCGAGCAATACCAAACAATAACGAGGAATACCATCACGTGAAGACCGAATACCGAGTTATACCGAGCAATACCGAGTTATACAAAAGTTGTACTGAGTTTTTCTTAGAAAAAACTCGGTACAACTCGGTATTGCTCGGTATAGCTCGGTATAACTCAGTATTGGTCTTCGCAGAACGGTATTCCTCGTTATTATCAAATAATACCTAGCAATACCAAGCAAATACCGAGTGTTTTGGCGGGATTTTGCCTCCGATCGGACGTTCCTCTACGTCCTTACACCGGACCTAATAAAAGTTCCTTTATTAGCAGTGGTTATCAAACGAGTGCTATAGATCACTATTTGAAACAATTTTCACCGATGCAAGAAATGGGATATTTACCCTCTTCGTGCCCTAACCGAGCCATTCGACCCTTCTTCGTCTACACGCGATTCCTTCATTTCCTACCTGCATTCGCTCGACGTCGATTCCTCCAACGCTGCTGAATTCGCCGTTGACGCCGAATCCCTGGTCACCACCGAATCTGCCGTCGTCAACTCTTCGTGTGCAGTCCCCATTGCCAACCCTTCGTCAGCTGTCGACGCGGAATCCCCACTGAAATCACCAACGTATTCCCGATCACCATTCAGTTGCTCGGTCCATAGGTATTTTTCGACTCATCTCTCATCTGCCCTAATCAAATCCCTGACCTCCATTCAGTCACTCTTTCGCTCAATTTCTTCTGCTTCTTCCTCTTCTTCCACAGCTGCATCTGGACAAATTTCAAGACTCCTCTTGATAGAACCGTAAATGCTACTGGCAAAGTTCTTGGGATCAACCAGGTTGATGTTGCAACCCATGACCCCGAGTTTGAGATTTTGATGATGCCAAATAATGAGTATTTTGGAACAATTTTTTATTGAATACTATTTTATTTGCTATTGTCCTTGAGTACTAACATTTCAGGAAGATCACAAGTGACTCAGGACGAAAGGAAGACTCAAGAAAGGGTAGATTAGGAGTATGAGTCAAACATTGTATTTTTCTATTTATTTTATTTTATTTTATTGAGTCTGACCACAAAATGCATAAGAGTAAAAGCAACCATACACACACACAGGGAGAGAGTTTATTTTTAAATGCAAAATGTCATAGAAATTCTTCTCTGGAGATCGTACTGTACGATTTTAATTCGTACCGTACGATCAGATCTATGTGGACGATTCTATGAATAGATCGTACTGTACGAATATATTCGTACTGTACGATATGTTCAGATCCAAAACCCTAGCCGTAGTTTAATTTGAGTAAGTGATTTTGTGCCGTTTGTACTGTACGAACTTGTTCGGACTGTACGATCTATTTTTAATACTTACTTAAATTAACCCGTAATTAGTGCATGAA
>NW_021593325.1:648315-663514 GCF_001605985.2 Dendrobium catenatum
CAAAATTTCCGCTATATGGCTGCGGGTGAACAGTGGGACGCCAATATTGGCGTTGCACTGTTCATCTCCGCCATTTTTACCACTCTACCGAACTTGTCGCGGGAAAAAAAAGAGGCGACGGTTAACTGCAAAAGGGTGAAAAACGCGTTCCATTGGAGATGAAATCACGGCATTTTGTAGTTTCCGGCATTTTGGAGTGAAAAAAGAGATTTTCGGTTGGAGATGATCTTAGTAATTTCAGTTGAAACCGCTCTCCATCAATGTTGTCTGATATATGAGTCTGGCCGTCTGCTTCAAGCTCTCATTCTGTAATAAAATTACAGGTAAATATTACAAAAGTCCTTCAGGATGTTTAATTGTTGCAAACAAAGAGACATGAAATAAATCCATACACAAAATACTGGCTTAACAGATCTGAAAATAATTGATAGGCTGGGTTACAATTCTATCCCTCTCTCTCCATTGGACTCACACATCCACAAATGTGGCTATTTATCTTTTGTAAATTTTGATTCCTTGGACCGTTTTTTTATGTGAAACTGATGCATTCCATATGATTCTGGCATTGCTGGTAGTTGTTCTGAGACAGGATGAGGCAATTAAGTAATGTGGAGCTTAAATTGAAAATGAAGTAGGGAATTAAATGATCCTAAGGATTCTATTGTTCGTTTTGATCTTAATTGCAGGCGTGTACATCCATCAGATGCTACCACTAATGAGATCTTTAACTCAGCAAACTGCACTCCAGGTATTTGTATAAAAGCCCCTTCAAAAGCTCCTTCCGTTTCCCGAGCATGAAAATCATTGTTGAACTTCTAACATCAAGTATTAGCCTTGTGCGCTCATGGTTTCTTATTGTAATTGGTTGAGATTTAAATATCGAATTGCATTCTTCTTGAAAATGTAAACCTTGATGTCAAGTTATACTGACCCAATATTTTCTTTGTTTAATGATGCCAATTGGGAATAGAAAAGAGACATTAACTTCCTTATTATTTAGTTTCTGTGGAGCAGAGGTGTTTCAGCTGTAGCTATTGGACATTGTCAAGTAGCAGAAGACAAAAATAATTCCTTGGAAGAAAAAAAATAGTAGGTGCGGTGCTAACAGATCAATCCATAAAGCATTAATTCTGCTACAACAATCGATACAACTTTGCGTTTGGTTACTTTGTCGTGTTCTGTTGCAATTTAATTTCTGTTCACATAAACATATTTGCTGTACTTGTTAACTTACAGTATAGTGGGTTTTGGTGTGGTGGGTTGAACTATGGATCAAACATGAAGGCTTGCTGCATGTTCCTTTGGCGATTATTGTGTTACTGTTTTCCCTACTATACCAATAACGTTTCTTTTGCTTATTAATGTGAAACAATTGTCATTTTGGCATGGCCAAGTCATTTTAACCATTTGCGATAAATGCTGTTTCGAGGATTGCCTGGAACTTCTCTAGCAACTTATGTTAACAATTTTTTTTTTTAAATTTGTTCTTCAAGACTGGTCAGAATGCTGGTTCTCTATGCTCTATGTAGTGGATTTCGACAATCATTTGTTAGTTGATTGTCCTTGAGTGCTACTTGAGTTATAATAAGAATGTGTTCTTCTTTAACAAGTTGATATTCTAAATCAACCTCTAATTTTTGTGGCCATCAACAGCAAATTTATGTATTTCCTAACCTTTCTCTGACTGTTGTGAATATTTTTGGTGCAGATATAAATTTCTTAAGTTTGTTATCCCATAAAATTCTTTGTTTTCCAGTAAAATGGATGCTTTGGCACATCCTGCAACAATTACTGTCAAGCTGGCCATGAAGTTATAATCATGCATTTATATGGTTTTTATTTGTACTAATAGGAATGACAGGAAGTGGCTCATTCGACATGCTAAAAATGTTACACATGGAGATCTTCCAATATAGAGCAGATTAGTATAACTTCTAAATAATACATCGACTCCGGTACATTTAGATTCGTCCAATGCTGATGACTGCAATAACAACGAACAATCCCCGAGTCAGTCATCTGAAGAATTTAGATGGTAGGTGCCGCCGGCGGATGATGGAATTTGGCTCATAGTTTTTTTTTTACTTAAATATTTATTTTTTTAGATTATGAGGGTGCTTTGATAAATTTTATGTCTTGTTTTGATAGTTTGAACTTTTTTGGATAAATTTTTTATTTCTATTCATGTATTAATTGCTGGATATTTTAAGTCATTGTATTATCTACTGAGAGCTGCTTGTATTCTTTTCACTCTATATATGTTGAAGCATCCATTTGACATTGCTTGTGTATCTATTTGCCATTGCATGCGTATTTATTTAATCAGAAAAATTGATTTTTGCAATATATTCTTTTAATTAGTCCTACCCTTTAGCAATGATTTTAACCCCTGCTAAACGCGCTGCTAAAGCTTTCCTACAGCAACTGTTTCTAAGCCGCTGCGAAAGCCTTTCCACCAAACTTAAATACAACGGATGTGCAGTCATTTCTAAACCGCTGCAAATAATTTCACAGGTGTTTAAACTGTTGTTGTAGGTTAGAAAAAGCATTATGACAACCTAAGTTATTAGTAGTGATCCTCACAATGGTGTGACTAGTTCGCATCAAGAAGCCATGAAAAAAATACCAATAAGATGCTTGCTTTAACAAAGTGATAAACCATCCGCATTATATATAGGACCCTTACAAGAGTTCCATATACAATGGATAGATGGCTTATAAGAACATAGTACATTAGGAAAAATTGCATCTTTAGTGAATCATAGGCAATGCCCATCAAATTTTGAAATTTCAGACAACCAACATTAAGTGATAAGAGCTATGAAGCATTATGTAATTGCATTTGCTTATATGACACGAAAAGAAGCATGTAACATGATATTATATTTTCATTGAGTACCCAGCCACAGTAATGGTTTCCACAAAAGTATAAATGAAGCACATTATATACTGAATGACAAAGGAAAATATAATAAAAATTAAATATTTCGTAATATGCTCAGAAGAGTGAAATGGAGTTAATCAACACATAAAACTTTTAGCTAACAATTATAAGTTAGTTTTCCTCCACCTATGGAGTAAATACAGAGGAAAAAAAAACCATTCACTTACGTGAAGTTGGCTTCACATTTGGCCACGAAGAATCAAGATATCTTTATTACCATCTTATTCTTTTTCCCTGCAGACAACAACAATAGCTTTCCGCTCACAATATCAAATTCCTCGATCATCTTGCCCTCATTGTCAACTCTCTTGTTATTCAAATAGAACCCTCCTTGTTTTATCAAACGCCTTGCGGCAGATTTACTGGCAAGAAAACCAGAAGTGACAGATATCTCAACCAGTAATGAGTTCAGCACCTGATCATATGGCAGAGAGCATGATGGAACATCCTTTGCTATTCCTTCAATTGTCTCTGGATCTAACTCTGTCTCTGACCCCGGCTTTAAAGCTTTTGTTGCCTTCACTGCCTCAGCAAGTCCTTCTTCACCGTGAACAAATCGTGTTACTTCTTCTGCAAGCCTCTTCTGAGTCGTATTGGGAACATAGCCAGGCTTCTTCATAGCTTCCTCCAACTCCTGAATCTCCTCCAAGTTCAAGAAGGTTAAAATCTTCAAAAACCTCACAACATCCACATCCGGCACAGAGATAAAGTATTGATAGAACTTATAAGGTGACAGCATTGCAGGCGACAACCATATGGCACCATCTTCAGATTTTCCAAACTTGGATCCATCACTCTTTAGCAGAAGAGGGAAAGTCAGTCCATAGGCACCTTCCACCTGCAAAATCTTCCGGATGAACTCAGTTCCAGCAGTAATATTTCCCCATTGGTCGCTCCCACCTATCTGAACATTTACACCCATATTCTTAAACATGTAAAAAAAATCATAGGCTTGAAGTAACTGATAGGTGAACTCTGTGTAACTAATACCCTCTTCAGACATCAACCGCTTCTTCACGCTCTCCTTGGCCATCATAGTTCCAACCCTAGCGTATCTACCCACTTCTCTAAGAAAATCCAGCAACGTTATTTCCTTATACCAGTCAAAATTATCCACAACCAGAAAACAATTATCCGAATCTTTACAATCTGAGTTCAGAATTTCATCTTTTGGATAACCCATTTTTAATTCTATGTTCGTGTTAGCTCTATGAAGAATTCTATAGACTAGAACCCTAATTTGGGCGCAGTTCTTCTCTATGGTCTCCACGTCCAATTCCGGCCTCTCCAGGCTTTTCCCCGAGGGGTCTCCGATCCGGCCAGTGGCGCCGCCAATTAGGGCAACGGTCTTGTGTCCACATCGCCGGAACCATGCGAGAACAATTATTCCAATAAGATTTCCTAAATGCAAGCTTTCTGCAGTCGGGTCGAAACCGCAATAAACTTTGAGTGGGATACTGTTGGGATTAGAGCAAACCGACCTGAGATTGTCGCTGGTTATGGATTCCACGAGGCCGCGCTCACGGAGGATGTCGACGACGTTGGGGATGGCGAGCTGTGGTTGAGCTTCTAGGGTTTGGGGGGACGATGAGGGGAGCGAGAAATTGCAGAGTCGAGAAAACCGCGGACTGAGGCGATGCCTAGGGTTGAGGAAGTGAGTAGTTGAAGGCCGAAGAAGCGCCGTCATCGCTGCGGCTGCCACTGCCATGGCTTTAGGCGGGGCGCTTCACTTGGCAACTGGTCATTAATAGCCGGTAATGGAGTTAATGAAGTGTGAGATTACACTGGTTCAGACCTTCAAATCTATCGCGTTAAGTACTTTAGGGCTGTTCGGTAGCAAACATTACTTGATTTAAGTAGGATTTCGTAGATTTTTTAAATTTGGATTTTGGAAATTCTGAAGGCTTAAATTTAAAAAAAAAAATATTTGATATTATTAATGATAATTTCTATTAAATACCGTTAAACTGTTTGGCTATAAAATGGATTTCACGATCGGACTCTTCCTCTGAAGCTAATAGATTTCATAAATCCAGCAAAAAATAGGATTTCGCAAATCTGAGATTTAGCTCGAAAAGGCAGAATTTTTCGTCTACCAAGGCTTTCATTTGCCGCGAGATTTGATTTTGCATTTTAGGCCGTTTGGGTGGATTTCTCTTAAGTCCACCTCAAATTCGACCTAAGTCCTGCTACAAAACAGCCCGAAACTTTGGTTATTGCTATAAAAACTATTGTTTTGTTGTTTTCCATTAGAGTTGTGGACTTTTTCTCGATGTTTTTCCAATTTTGTTAAATTTTACTTGAAATCTTCAAGTATTTCTATCACATGCCCAAAGCATTCCTCCACTTCAACCATCTTTCTTGAATTGGACTAATAATATCTCTATCTATTTCCCCAACACTTCGAACAATAGGCCAGAGATATTTAAAATGTGCACTCTTTTTAATGACTTGATCATCCAAATTCACAATCCCACCAATAGATTTATTACTGTTAAAATTATACTCCATGTATTCAATTTTAGATCTATTTAAATGAAAACCTTTAGATTCTAAGATTAACCTCCATAACTCAAGTTTTCATTATGCTCCCTCTCTAATCTTATCAACAAGAAGGAATGTTATATGCAAAAACATACACCAAAGTGCATCCTTTTGCAAATGTCTAGTAAGAACATTCATGACTAAAGCAAGAAGACAGGCTTAAAGTTGATCCTTGATGTAATCCTATTGAAATAGGAAAATACTTAGTCAAACAACATCGTGTTTGAACACAAGTAATAGGTCCTCCATACAAATCCTTAATGACTTAAATATAAGCATTATTAACCTCTTTCTTTTCTAATACTCTTGAGCACTTCTCTTAAAACTTTTACATATGCTTTCTCTAAATTAATAAATATCATAAGTCGATCCTCCTTACTCTATGTTTACTTCTCCTTACTCTTTATATTTATTATTATAATAAAAAAATAATTGATGCAGATATCAAAATAATTTGCATAGATAATGCTCATGATTATTTTAATTAGATTGCATCTTTGTTCTTCAATAAAAAAATATATCATTCATCAATTCTTATATTCTGATATCCTCCAATAAAAAGCTGTTGACCTCGATTTTGCCCAGACCCGGGCCTAAAGAGTTGACTTGGTCAAACTGACCGAGTCAGACCCTGTGGACCCCCCCATTGGGTTCGGGGGGTCGAGTCGAGTCTGTCGAGCTCGAGCTTGGACCCTGGGTCAACCCGTTTGACCAAGTCAACCATGGTTGACCGATTTGGGCCCTTTAAGCCTAGAGTTAATTTTAAATTAATTTAATGGGTTTCATGGCTCGATCCTCATCCCCTTTAATTGGCTTGACTGATTTGACCAAGTCAAGCTTTGACCTGGTCAAATCGAGTCTTAATTGGGTCAAAATCTCCTATTTAATTGAAATTAAGAGGTCATTAAGGGGATTTAAAGCCTCCAAACGTTTTGGAATTGAAAGGCCCGTGGTTTGAAACTTATTTTCCCTCCTAATACCATCTTGATGCATCCAAAATATTTGGGTAATTTGTTTGTCTTTATTCATAGATAACACTTAGAATAAACTTAACATTAGAGTACTAAAATGTGTTTATAGTACTAAACGAGAGCTTCTTATTCTTATGACTGAGTTTCTAGTTTTTTTAAACTTAAAAATTGCAATACTTTTTCACTCTTCAGGAAACCAAATGCCTTCTCCTGCAAGGACTTAAAAAGCCACTTCTCCCATTGTTTTTTGGATGATAACCCCACTTTTTTTCTTTGTTCTCATTGTTTGCTTCTTGTTGTGGGATGTTAAATCTTTCTAAGTCTATTTATATTGGTAATAAGGGATGAATTTGATGTTATATTTTCCTATAAGATATTGTAAGCTCTTTCAAAAGGCAATAAATGATTTCTTCAATATAATTGTATTAATACATGATCTTCGAAATATTTTTATAGTTCATAAAAATGGATTAGTCTAAAGCTTTGTCTGAAACAGCTTTCTTACTATTTCTTATAGCAGATTTATAGTACAAAAATTAAAATTTTTATGCTAGAAAGCTGTTTTAAGAAAAGCTAAGAAAGCCGTCCCAAATGAAGCCTAAGGAAACTTAAGCTTCGTTTGGGATGACTTTCTTACTTCTTCCTAAAGCAGCTTTATATTACAATCATTTTTTAATCTTTGTACTAAAAAGCTGCTTTATGAATTAGTATAAAAGTCATTCCAAACAAAACATCAATCATATCTTTTGAAGATTCTATTATGAGAAAATTTAGATCTATATTTCTAATAACCCAAATTTGTTAGGCTGTCCCAACTTGTTGTAGTGGTTCAAGTCCATTTATTCTTCAGTTCAATCTTTTCAAGTATTCATGGATTTTGTATGAATTTTCAGGAACTCATCCAAGAACTCCCACAATAGTAAATAAACGGAGAGGGGAAAGGATATGTTGCCTAGTGGTTGGAGAAGCTTGTTTTTCTAAGGTCAAGGATTTGAAAAAGAAAAATAAGTTAGATTTGGATAGGATAGATATAGGTTAGTGATTTCAAGCAGGGTATCTAGCCACCCTCAACCCACCCAATCAAAGGAAGGAGAGAGAGGAAAGAGAGATCAGAATTCATGGATGCCAGGACCCACAACAATTCCTTTTTTTTTCCTAAGACAATATCAGCAGCGTTGAAAAATCTTAGCTCGGTGTTCTTTTACTTAGGATGGTCCAGTCATTTTCTTGCTTCATGGGATGAAGAAAAGAGACCGATTAATAAGGCAGACCATTCACTCTCCACCCAAGAGATTAATCTGTGCCGACACCGAATGGGAGAACCGTCCGGTACCGCTTGGTATCGAGCACGGTACCAAGTGACCACGCTCGGTATTACTCGGTATCGTGCTTAATTGGTACCGAGTGCGGTATACTTTTGGGGGACATGGCGTATTTTTATTGGCCTCTGGGCGATGTCCGGACTCTGCACAGAATAATTTGCCCCATTCTCCAGCGTAAAATTCAGAATGCAGATAGAATTCTATGGGGCGGTTTCGTAGAAGGATTTAGGTTGAATTTGACATGGATTTGAACGAAATCCCGCCAAATGGCCTAAAATGCAAAATCAAATCTAACGGCAAATGAAAGCCGCCGTAGACGAAAAATTCTGCGTTTTCGTGTCCCGAATTTCTGAAATCCTGATTTTTTGCGAGTTTATGAAATCCGTTAGCTCAAGAGAAAGAGTCCACTCATTAAATCCATTCTATAGTCAGACAGTCACACCGAATTTAATAGAATTTATCATTAATTTTATCAAATAATTTTCAGAATGTAGTCCGTTCGGAATTTCCGAAATTTGGATTTAGCGGATTTAAGAAATCCTATTTAAATCAAATCCTCGGTGCTGACAACCAGCCTATGTGAAGCCAAAAAAGCCCCCTTCTCTTATTTTCTCCTAGGAAAGAAGGTGGCTTGGGCCAGTCTTACCCACTGCCTTTAACTCCATTATAGCTTATAAGAAAAAAAAAAAAAGCAGACCGCCAAATCTTGCTTCAGATATCAAAAGGCATCGTTTTAGTTGATCTTCTTCCCTCTAAAGAAGGAAAAATTATTGCGTCCTCCCACCTAACGTAGAGATGCGTCCTCCCACCACCAAAAAATTCGGTTTTTGCTCGGTATTGCTATGTATTATTTGGTAATAATGAGGAATATCATCATGTGAAGATCAATACCGAGTTATACCGAGCTATACCGAGCTATACAGACCAATACCGGTGTGAGGACGCAATAATTTTTCCTAAAGAAGGTTGCTTCTTGAAAACAGGAGAGAAAGCAAAAGGGAGGGTCTGCTCATATTTCCCTGCAGACTAAACATTCCGCACCATTACTGGCATTTTTTTTCTAAATTCAAAACTCAAAATTTAACATTTAAATCGAAATCAATTCAATTCAGCTCGAAATCAATCCAAATTCATTTTAACAAACATTTATTATTAAGAGATTTGGCTCTACTCAACTTAAAAATCTACTAAGAATCAATTATTTTCGAACCTACTCAAGTTTGACTCAACTGTAAATCAAGTTTTTTGATCATAAGTTGGAGAAATTATTCTATCCGGAGACCGGACGAAGAACACCGTTTGGAGACCAATCATAATGCGTCACGTCAGCGGTACCGAGCCACGGTACCAAGCACATGGGTGACGTGACACATTTTGCTTGGTCTCCAGACAGCGTTCGACGTCCGCACAGAATAATCAATCCATAAGTTGAGTTTGGTTTCCTTAATGTTGAAACTCTCTTGACAAATTTTTATATGCGGAGTCCGGATGTCGTCCAGAGACCAATAAAAATGCGTCACGTCATCCCAAAAATGTTCCGCGCTCGATACTGTCAGCTCAGAATAATCTCTCCTATTCCTCACCATGTTATTGTTGGCTGCAGCATACGGTTGAAGTGACTTGTATATGTGATGCCTTGTCATTGATCATTTATCATTTATCTTATTGAGTAGTTGCCAGATTACCCTGTAGATTGACTGTAACATTAAAACCATAGCCAAAGTTGATAGATTCTTCTGAAGAAAATAACTACGGAGGGGCAATCTTAAACTGGTGACATTATTCCGAGCTTCTCCAGCCGTTCGGCAAATAGGTAAATGGAGAGGTTCAGACGTCGCAACCGAACTCCATTTTTACCGGCATTCAGTCGTTGATGTACAGGGCGACACCAATATTGGCGTCGCACTGTTCACTTTCGCCATTTCTTTCTCTCTACCGAACTCAGTCTGAGAAAGGCGTGAAAGAAACGACGATAATTTCGGGCCAAAATAACGTTCCAATGAAGATGAATCACGACACTTTTTTATTTTACTGCATTTTGCAGTGAAAAATGAAAGTTTCGGTTGGAGATGCCCGCTTATAGTCCACAATGGACGGTAATTTTGTTCTTTTTCGCCATGCGATCAATACTTTGGGACTTGCTGCTAAAGCTACTTGTAGGTCTGAATTGTCAGAGTTCTGCAGAAAGGACCTTTTTGGAGATTTTTTTTTTTTTTTGAACATTGCTAAACTATTCAAATAAATTTTTGAAAATTAAAATGATCATCAGCTTAATGAGACTATTTTCATTAATCTTTAAATAATAGATAGATCAAAAAGATTATTATTATTATATCCATTTCTTTAATGGTGCATTGTTAATTATTTATTGTATGTATTAAATCAACTAAATTAATTTTTAATTATATTATTTCTAATATATATTACTCTAATTGTTGGTGGAAAAATAGTCGGCTAGGGGTAGCTAGGGGTGTCAATTTTTGACACGACACGAAACACGACCCGAACCCGACCCGGAAAAATCCGGGTTCGGGTCAACCCAAACCCGAAACGGGTCGGGTTCGGGTTCATGAAATCAACCCGTTTTAAAAATCGGGTCGGGTTCGGGTTGACACGGAAACACGAAATTGACCCGAAAGTGACACGAAAACTCATTTTTGACGAACACATGCGTTTGGGAGACCCAATTCACTGGAATTGGCCACAGTTCTCACTCTGTAAATTAACCTAGTAGCACTAGGTATTACGGCACTACCCACTACTTATGGGCTTGAGTTCCTCGTATCTCTGGGCAGTTGTAATCAATGTATCTGGTGTCTTTTTTATAGCGGTTTCCTCTGTTAGACCTGGGTTGTTGCTCCTTTGCTACGACACGCGCTACTTTTAATAAATTATATACTCTTTTGGGTATTTTGTTTTTGCTTTAGACCCTTCTTTCTCTATCTTTAAGATTGTGACAATCTTTTAAAAAAATATGGAGAGTTAGTTTTACAAAGGGAAAATCTTAGTTTATTTTAGGTAAGGACAGTTTGAATTTTAGGGTTATACATTTTTTGACTCAAAAAAACATAGCTTTAATTTAAAATATAAAACGGAATTAATCCGTCATAAATATGCGGCGCTGTTTCGACCTTCTTGTGAGCATGGTACCTTTCGAGCACAATTTATCCAAAAGGATTAGTCTTTTCGAGTGTTAATGATGATGTGGCAACATTTGATTGTTCTCAGTACGCACATACGAAATTCCGCAGGGAAACAGAAGTAAATCAAATCCAATAAGTATAAGAGTGTATTGGCTTCCACATTATGCTATGAAACTCCACTTGACAAATTTTTATGTGCAGAAGAGAGATCACCGACTCTGATACGACCAGAGACAAATATAAAGAGTGCAATTCACCAGGTCATTAGACGTTTTTGGTAGAGGATCAAAGTGGTTATCCGACACACGCGTAAACGTGGACGTTCTTAGACAGCGCAGTACAAATGGTACCGCGGAGAACGAGTTATACAGCCGTCCGTTATTCCGCTCAGTCAATAATCTCTTCTATTCTTTCACGGCAAGGTATTTGTGTGGCGTGCCAGCATAGACGGTTTGTACAAGTGACTTGTATAAAAGAAAGGAATCAGCACAGTGAAGGAGAGTGTGTATGCCATGGTAGCTGGTATCGTTGATGCCTTGGTTGATATGATCATTATTGGTCATTTATTTATTGAGTTGTTGCCAGATTACCCTGTAGATTGACCACGTTAACATTAAAACCATATCCACACAGTTTGATAGAAGGGTTCTTCTGAAGAAAAGTAACTAACGGAGGGCAATTTAACACTGGTGACAGTTATTTTCCGAGTCTTTCTTCTCAGCCGTTTCGGTCTTTTTTTTTCGGCTTCAAACTGCAAATGGAAGAGTTCAGACGTCGCAAAACTGACACTCTATTTGTCAGCCATTCAGTCGGTCGATGGAACAGGGCGAAACGCCAATATTGGTAATCAGGCACTGTTCACTTTCGCCCATTTTCTTTTCTCTCTACCTGAACTCTAGTCCCTGAGAAAGGCGTGAAAGAACGTACACGATAATTTCGGCAAAAATGACGTAGTTCCAACAGGATAGAAGATCGAATCACGACACTTGTTTAATATTTACAGTATTTTGGCAGTGAAAATGAGAGATATGGAAGGTGAGATGCCCGCTATAGTTTCACCAGGACGAATAGTATTTGTGTCTTTTTCGCCATGCGAGCAAATGCTTCTTGGGACTTCGACTGACTAAAAGCTACTTGTAAGGTCCTGGAATTGGTCAGAGTTCTGCAAGAAAGGAAACTTTTTTGGAGAATTTTTTATTTTTTTTTGGGTTTTTGAACATTGCTAAACTATTCAAGGATATATATTTTTTGAAAACATTTAAAATGATCATAACGGGACAGCTTAAATGAGACTTTTCATTCAGTCTTTAAATAATAGAATAAGATTCAAAAGATTATTATTATTTTTACTATATTATAATTTATTAATAATATATGCCATTTTCTTTATGGTGCATTGTTAATTATTTATCTGTATGTATTAATCAAACTAAAATAAATTATTAATTATATTATTTTCTAATATATAATTTCTATTTTGGTGATATATAGTCGCTCAAGGGATAAAAGTTTTCCACCACCTATATGCTATATCTATTTGACAAAAAATTATATGGTAATTGTATTAACATGAAATAGATTTTTACATTTACCAAATAAAAGTTAAAAATTTCGGTTGCAACATTGTGAAGATGAGGAGTATTTTTTTTATAAGGGGTGATTAAATATTCCGGTCACGGTCAGGTTCGGATCGGATCTGGAAATGACCGCGGGTTCAAACGGGTCGACCGGTTCTCTAACGGATTTCCGAGCGCCAGGTTTAGGTAAACGCGGATCGTGAGAAATGAGAATTCGGACCCCAACCCGCGGTTACACCATGGGAATTGACCCGACCAGACCCCACCCGACCGGCAAACTGTCCGCGAGAAAGGTCGCTGTTCACGCGGAGCGCTCAGGAGAGGTCAGCCCAGGTACACAAAAGCTACGGGCCTCACCAAGTTGCACTAGGTCGCGGTCCGCGAGACAGCGGGGTGCGCGCACTGGGGGTTGCGCTGGAGTCGCGCGGGTCCGCGTGTCCCGGTCCCCACCTCCGCCGCTGGACGCTCCGCGGCGGAGTACGGAAGGACAGAGGAGGTTAGCACAACCTAGGAGTTGACCAATCTTCACGGTCGCACAAATGCGCAGTCTGCGGGCGTCGCGCCTACATGGCTGGGGTTCATGCGCTGGGTCGCGGCTCACTTGGAGCGGAGGGGTCGCGCAGGGCTAAAGCGGGCAGGGCGGGTTGACCCGGAAGACCGTTTCGGGGTCAACCCGAACCCGACCCTCGTTTTGAAGAGCGCGGGTCGGGTTCCAACCCGGATTTTTTCGGGTCGGATTTTTCGTGTCGTGTCAAATATTGACCCCCTAGTTTTTTTTATTTCATGCTTTTGCTATTTAGGTGGTATCTTATGTCAAAAGAAATGAAGAAATGTGATTGGGTAATATTTCTGTTAATTTTTTTAATGGATAAACTTTTCTAGCAATTTTTGAGCTAACAAAAATTTTTTTAATTACAAATTTTTTGTACTTTAAAAATTTGCTTTTAGAAGATAATGTAAGTAATCTCATAATCCTAATACAAGTATTGAGATGATGAGATATTCATTATTTGAATTTTTTTAATCGACACACAAAACAATAATACATTATTTTTGTATATAATTTCAATCTTAAAATTGATCATTTTGATTAGCATTGTTTTGAGCAGAAAATTTTTATAATATCTTAAATCATAATAATTATTTATATTATTTAATATCCTCCTATTTAATTTTCAGTACAATTTTTTATAAGATTTTCTTTGCACAACTTTAAATCATTGTTTGTTCTCTGCTTTCAAGAGATTTTTATACTAAAATAGCTTTTAAGCAAAGTAATAAGAAATTGTCCAAATAACTGTGCTTTTTTTTCCTTTCTCAGGATTTTTCATGAAAAACTTTTTTGGATGTCTCCTTATGACTCTCGCATACCTCTTTCTTTATATGTATATGTGTTGGATCCTTCATTCAAATTAAGATATTAAGCCTCTTTATCTCTCTACTGCCCGTTTCCCACAACAAAGAGTATATTATTAGCAGGATCTTCCCTTCATCGAATAATTATTAATAAATTCTATTATATCTAATTATAACATAAAATTTTTCTTTGATCTAATCTTACCAATCTTTTTACTACAAAGATTCTTAGAAATCATGTTCCAGGATAATTTTCTCTTTGCTTTCACTATAATCATAATTTCCTTTGAGAGCTGTTTTTTAAATTGTTTTTAACAAAAATATTAGTGATGGGGAAGTTATTTTTCAACAAAATGTGTTTATGAATAAATGCAGACACGGTGAAAGAACATAAAGATGACTATGTGTTTCATGTGATGAAAACTGTTGAAATGCCGAACCAGAGTACAGTAAATTGGTCCTCAGTTGGAGATGAAACAGTTTAGGTGTGTCATACTCTTCATTAAATAAACTTCTAGCTGATAAATGTTTAAAATATTATTATTTAATCGCTTTCTTGAGGAGCATCATTCATCACTGAATGAATATTTTCCATTAAGCTAAGTCACCGAAATTTTATTCAAAAGAGGTGAATGGCGTAAGCCAAATTCTAGAAAAAGTTGTATGCTCCAAAACGTTTGAGATAGATTTTTCTGAATCTTCAAAAACAAAACCAAAAAACAAAAAAAAAATCAAAATCAATTCAGCTTGTAGCCAAAATTATGAATATTGAATGCCTTGTGGAATTAATAACAAACAAAAGGAGCTAAAAGGACTAATCCTACTGTTGGAATTCTTGCCACTAAAAAAGGGGTGTCATATCTGACACAGACACGAAAAAAACACACTCAGACCTAACTGCCGGAAATTTCGGGTTTGACCCGGGACCCCGATTTCTAGCAAAATGGTCTGGGTTCGGGTGTCCAGAATTGGAACCGTTTGGAAAAAGCGGTTGGGTTAGGGTTGACCCCACGGGTTGCCGGTCAACCCACCAACCCGTTTAAATCCAACTGCCCGCACTGTCCTGCTGCTTGGACGCTGCGCAATCATTTGAGGACTCGCTGCCCGATTTCACACAAGCGCTTGCCCGACGACGACCAGTGTACGCCCGCGCGAATGTCAGTTCGGTTCCTGGGGCTCGCTTGCGGCGTCCGTCTCGCCGCTTACTCCAAAGCGGCGCAACTGTGCTCATGCTTCAAGCGTGGCCACGTCGGGACAGCCAGTTCGGGTCAAAACTATGTGTCAGATCGGTCACCCCGGCAAAGCATGCAGTGAGGTCGGTCCGAGTTCGATACTATCCGAA
>NW_021593325.1:663524-675171 GCF_001605985.2 Dendrobium catenatum
ACTTGTGTCAGATCGGGTCAACCCGGCAACATGCCAGGTCGGGTCCGAGTTCGAATATCCGACACGTTTACCTACCTGGGTCGGGTTAGGGTCGACCCGTTTGAACCTGGCTCATTTCCGGGTTCGACCCGAACCCGACCCGTGACCCGAAATTGACACCCCTACCAGTAAGCATCGATAAAGTTACTCATTAATTTGCATGCAAGCACAATTCATATGGTATCTTTGTCGAGCTTATTTTGATCAATTGGTTGGGAGTTTTAGCTATCAATAAAAACTATTGGGTTCGAAGCTTACGTACGTATGTGATGGGTGTGTGTGTGAGTTTGCCTTAATTGATGATTTGTGTAAAATTTGAAAGATTTCAAATAGGGATTCATTTGCAAGTAAATCATCTTAGGGGCTTTGTCCAATTAATAGGATAAAAGGGAGTAATAGTGTAATTTCAAAATCCTTTTTTTCAATTTCATAATGGGTAAGTTAGAATCCTCTTGTTCACCCTCTACTTAGGGAGCAATTATTATATCCTGTGTCCGAATGCGTTCAGAGACCAATAACCGCGCGCCACATCACCTAAAACTCGGTATTCTGGACTCTTTATTGCTCGGTATACATTCGGACGGTTCGGTTTTTGACCGGATGTAATAATTTCTCCTGCTTAGGAGTGTAAATGATCCAAATTTGAATAAGCTCGTTGTGTGTTTGTATTCTTTTTTAAAATATATTTATTTGTGTTCGGCTCGTTCAAATTCAAGTTGTATTATATAATCATTCTACTTATCTCCAACGAACTACTTATAGGATTCATTAACAGGGAATAATTGCCATGAATTTTGAAGAAATTAGGCAAAATTCGGGAGTAACCATATGTTTTAAGTAATGATCAGAGTATTGATGATAGTCTGAATATGAGGAAGAAAATAAAAATATATTTGATATTATTGTTCATAAATTTTAATTGAAATTAAATTAGAATAAATGATACATACTGATAAAAATTTTAAATAATGAATGAAAATCTTGTGGAAAAGCATCATATATAAATTCTACAATATTATGAAATTACTCTCAAGATCAGGAGAGATTATCCTATTTTGACATTAAAGTAATTCTATGTGTATCCTTCAATACCAAGGGTTGTATGTACAATTATTTATGATAAAAAAAAAAAATAGCTTACACACCAACACTAATGTACAAATGAAAATCATACATTGACGAATAGATATAGAATTGCATCTGTCATTTACATATAATAATTTTTAATAAACAAACTAACGGCCTGTTTGAGATAGTTTTCTCGAGTTGATTTCCTCACAATAACTTTACAATCAACTTTATAAAAACTTATACCCATCCTAAGTAGATCCTAAGGATCTATTTAAGACGGCTGTAGTGTTTTATAAAGTTGATTGTAAAGTTGTTGAGAGGAAAATAAATTCTCAATTACGGTTATAGAAAGAGGCTTTCTAATACAAAAATTTCTAAAAATAATAAGAAATTAGTAAGAATGTAGCAACCAAACAAAATTGTGATTGATGTTTGAAAAATAAAACAGTCAAAAAGCTATCATAAACAAATCCTAAGTCACACTTGATCTTTTGACTCATTCAACCGACTTTTGTGCATCAAATGCAAGGTTTTCTCAAAATTGTTTGTATCTCATTCATGCATGTAATACTTCGATCGTATGAGATGCCGACATGCATATTCTCTTAAATTTTTTTTTGTTGCTTAGTTTTATCAATGATAAAAACCTTTCATGCTGTGATGCATCTAGCTCGACTCTAACAACTCCAAATTCCACAATGCGGCCTTACGTAAGGCCCCACGTGTGATGTGGGTCATCATTGGGTCCGATTTCTTGCCCACCCAACATGTGATTGATAGTATATCTTCTCTTTAATTTTGCAGAAATTATTTTGTGCGGACGTCGAACGGAGTTTATCATCTAAAGACTAACTATAATGCACCACATTAGCAGTGCTGAGACGGGTAGCAAGCAAGGGGTGATGTGACACATTCTTATTGGTCTCTGGACGACAGAATAATTTCTCCTAATTTTGAGGGTGGATTAGAGTTAAAGCTTCAATTATTGGGCTCATTGTTTTTATTTTTTTATCTAAATTTAAACTATTTGTAAAATATTTTTAAAATAAAATGATATTTAATAAAAAAAAAACTCATGCCATAAAATTTTAAACAAATTTTGGTCAAAATACATTTCAAAATTGTTGAATTTATTTAGAGGTGAATTTAATATATGACTAATAAATCAAATTTTAATCATAATAATATTGAAATAAATTCAAAAGTTTTAAAATTATATAAACAAAATTCTAGCACATCAAAGAAATGTGCAAAAGTCCCAAAAAAGGCTCAAAATATACCCAAAACTCATCGTCATTGCTGAAGTGTAGTAAGTGATAGTAACCATCCGAGATGATTTAAAAAAACATAGAATCTGCTAATCATCATCAACAGCATATTGAAACAAAGTGAAGTTCCAAGAAAAAAATAGAGAGGAGGAGCAGATTTGACATTTTTTATTTTATTTATAACATAAAGTGATAAACTCCAACATCAATAACTAACAAAGATTGAAAGAATAGAAGACAAAGTTGACAGAACAAATATTCTCCTAATTTGAACAGGCGACGAACTTTATTGCAAAAGAAAAAAAAAATCTTTTTTTTCCTCCTCGTGGCACGCGTTGGTGGGGTTACACTCCTGCAGCTAGGGTTTGCTCCGTTTTCTCTTTTCTCATTCTCGCCGCCTCTCTGGCGGGCTGGAGGCTCTCTCTTCTTGGAGATGCCGCTCCAGGCATCTGATTTTCCCCCTCTCTCCACCTTTGCTGCTGGCGCTGCCTCCGCTCCATCCCTGGGCTCCTCTCGTAACTGGAGTCAATGTTTTGCTCCGGATGCTTCTTCTGCTCCGAAAGTTTTCAGTTTTTCTCATCATCCGTCAGAGCCTGAAATCATTCCGTTTTCTCACGAGTTCTTAGCGAAGGGCGGAGATGACTGGAGTTTTTGCCTCGTTGGGTACTCTATTGGGCGGAGGCCGTTCTATGAAGCGCTTCTTGGAGCTTTGAACAAGACCTGGGCTTTGAAAGGTTCTCTCAAACTCCTCTCTCTCAGTGATGGTTTCTTTTTACTGCGATTCTCATGTGTTGAAGATTTTGACATGGCTTGGTCACGAGGGGTTTGGTTTTTGCTCGGTAAGCCTTTTGTTTTGCAAAAATGGCATCCAAAATTTAAACCGAAAAGGGAGAATTTCTCTTCGGTTCCTATTTGGGTCAAAATTCACGATCTTCCTTTGGCTTGCTGGAATTCTGAGGGCATTTCTAGAATCGCTAGTAAAATTGGTATTCCTATAGCTGCGGATCAACTTACTGAGCAAAAAACTCGTCTTACATTTGCCCGTGTTTGTGTCCTGGTAGATTGCAAAGCCACATATCCGGATGTCATTAAGGTTTCTCTTGATGGGGATGTCGTTGAACTTAAAGTTCAATATGAATGGAGGCCTACCCCTTGCGAGTTTTGCCAATCGCTGGTTCATTATTCCTCCACTTGTCCTCAAAACCCCAACCCGGTGGTTAACGAAAATACTGCCAGAAATACTAATTTCAGAGGAAGAAGTACAAGCAAAAAACCTTCTGGTCGCAATCATACTAGACCTCCGAGGGTTACTTCCAAACCTCCGGTTGCCTCTTCTTCAGCTCAGCCTCCCTTGGTTAATGAAGGGATTGTTGATAGCACCCCTAGGCATACCAATAGTATTGGCCAACCGCTTCATTACCAGCCTCATTCCCCTCCACCCCCCTCTGATATCGGAAAGCTTCAGGTTTTTGAATCTGCAACCTCTTCTTTGCCGCCCTCTAAGTGTGATATCCCTGTCTGTGATATCATTACTGATACTTTTGTTGCTAGCATTCCAAATTTAAATATCCCCACTGAAGAGATTTCTGGCTCGTCCTGCTCTGTTTTAGGTGATGTCCTCAAAACATCCACTAATATCAATTCTCCAAACAAATTTGAGATTCTTAATTCTCATGATGAGTCTGCTGAGACTGATAACCATGAGGATTCTCAGGCTGATAATTCTTCATTTGATGTCTTGATTAAACCACCGGGCAAAGGGAAGAAACATGCTCCTCCGGATGTCTCCAAAAAATCTGCAAAGGGTAAGCAGAGCAAAAAATCCCAATCATCCTCAAAATCCTAATGTCCTTCCCTCCCTTGGGCGTGTGGAATGTTAGGGGTTTCAATAGTCCTGAAAAAGTCATTAGTTGTAAACGTCTCATTAAGGCTTTTAAGCTGGATTTGCTTTGCCTCTTAGAAACTCGTGTTCATGCTTCCTCCCTCTGTAATCCTTTTTTTGATCTCTCTCATTCTCTTTTCCCGAATGAAAGTTGCCATCATAACTTTAATCTTGCCTCTTCTGGCAGGATTTGGGTTAAATGGAATGCCAATAATCTCAATTTTATTCCTAATATGGTTACTTCTCAATTGATCAGTGGTCTTGTTACGGTGGGGAACTCTCCTCCTTTTCAGATTTCTTTTGTTTATGCTTCCAACAATGCTCTTGAGAGAAAAGATCTTTGGAATTCGATCAGTCTGGCTGCTCCTTCATGCGGTATTCCTTGGTTTGTTGCTGGTGATTTTAACTGCTGCAGGTTTGCTTCTGAAAAAAGTGGAGGTACTGTTCTTCATCACTCCAATCTGGTGGATATCAACAAAATGATCTTCGACAACAAACTTATGGACTCTCACTCGGTTGGGAGTTTTTTTACTTGGTTTAATCAACAAGCTACTAATCCCATTTTCATTAAGTTGGATAGGGGGCTGGTTAATGAAGATTGGATGAAGGTTTTCCCTAATGCCTACTGCTCTTTTCAAAGCCCCTCATGTTCTGATCATTCACCTATTATTCTTCATCCGGGGTTGGACTCTCCTTCCAATCATAGATTTCTTTTTAAGAACTTCTGGACCAAAGAGGATAAATTTTGGGTGCATCTCTTGAATGCTTTCTCCAAACCGATTTCTGGAAATTCACTGTCTCATTTTTGCAACTCTCTCAAGGTTTTAAAAGGTGATATTAAGCAGGAAAATTGGGCAAATTCAAATTTTATTACCACTCAACTTGATTCTCTAAATTCCAAACAAAGGGACATTTTAGCTCTTATTGACAGAACTCCTATGGATCCTTCTCTAGCTATCTCTCTCAAAGAGATTAATTACAAAATTTCAGAAGCTTCTTCTTCTCATGCCAGCTGGATTATTCAAAGAGCCAAGGCTAAGTGGCTCCATCACGGTGAGGATGATCTTAAATTTCTTTATGGTAAAATTAGGAGCCGTGTTGGTAGCTCTAAATCGGTGGTAAATCTGTTTTCATGCAATCCTAATGTTAGCAGAGGAGAGGTTATTCACTCTATCACTACTTATTTTCAGGAGCTTTACAACCCCTCTCCCTCTTCTTTTTCAAACTTGGATGCTTTCCCGATTGGCAATATTGTTACTGATCTTCAATCTAACCTTCTTATTTCTCCCATTTTAGAGGATGAGATTAAAAAAGCTATTTTCAAAGGTTCCTCTAACTCCTCTCCAGGGCCGGATGGTTTCAATTACCACTTCTACAAAGCTACATGGCACATAATAGGCCCTCAGTTATGTAACGCCATCAGATTTTTCTTCTTGAAAGGGTACCTCCCTAATGGGATAAAAGCTACTGCTCTTGCCATCATTCCTAAACATAGAAATGCTTCTACTATCTCTGAATATAGGCCTATTTCTTTGTGTAACACTTTATACAAAATCATGGCTAAAATTATTGCTAGTAGACTCATTTCTATTATGCCTTCTATTGTTAAAAATACGCAAGCTGGATTTATCAAATCTAGAATTTCCACCGATAGTATTCTTCTTGCAAATGACCTCCTTTCTTTGGTGAATAAGAGAGGAGCTGGGAATATTTTCTGTGCCAAAATTGACATTCGAAAAGCTTTTGACTCAGTGTCCAGGGATTTTCTTCTCGCTCGCTTGACCCAAAAAGGTTTCCCCTTGGTTTTTATTAGCTGGATTAAAGCTTGTATTTCTAATGTGAACTTTTCTGTGGTTATTGATGGGGCTTTAGAGGGGTTTTTTCCTTCTTCTGCTGGCTTGAGGCAAGGTTGCCCCTTAAGCCCTTACCTCTTTTGCATTGTCATGGATGCTTTTTCTAATATGCTTGATGCTAGCGGTTTTAAAGGCTTTTCAGCGGATAACTTTCAGATTTCTCATCTCCTTTATGCCGATGATGTTCTTATTTTTGGAGAGGCTTCTGTTGAAAATTGTACTATTCTTGCTAATACTCTCAAGGAATTTGCAGCTGCTTCTGGGTTATTTATTAACTATGATAAGTCTTCTGTTATGTTCACCAAAAATCAAAGGAATAAGGAATCTTTATGTCAAGCTCTGTCCATCTTTAATACTACCAATAAAATCTCCTATTTGGGAATTCCGATCTCTTTCAATAGGTTGAAAGTTGAAGACTTTTTGCCTTTGATGGACAAACTTCATAACAAATTTACTGGTTGGAAAGCTAATTTGCTATCATTGGCTGGGAGATTGCAGTATTTAAAATTTACTATTCACAACACTATTGCCTACTGGATCAGGGGTTCTATAATACCCAAGACTGTTTTTAAGTTTTTTAAGAAAACTTGTTCTCGCTTCCTTTTCTTTGGTGACATTGACAGCTCTCATAAACTTCACATGATCTCCTGGGACACTGTTACTAAACCGAAATGCAAAGGGGGATTGGGCATCCCCTCTTTAAATGCTTTACAATTTGCTTTTAACTGTTCAGTTATTTACAGAATGTACAATTGCCCGTCCCCCCTCTCCTCTTGGCTTTCTGCTCACTACTCCTCTCCTTGGAGACCTACTAGGCCAAAAGATAGTAAGTTTTGGGTCTCTGTCTGTAATACCGCCGCTGTTGTAAAGCAAAAATTCAAGTTTAATATCACCCCAAACTCGCCTATCTCTTTTACTTGGGATCATTGGTGTAATGACTCTACTATCTCTGAGGCTTTTCCGGGGTTATCTCTGGATAATTTTAATCATTCCCTGCTCAGCAATTTCATCTGCTCTGGTAGATGGGTATTTTCTGATGCTGTACCGACTATTTTGCAATCTGCTGTCTCCAGAATTCCTATTGGTATTGAAGCTGGGAATTGCCTTCTTTGGAATGGCTGTGACAAAGTTTATTTTAAAGATTTTATTGAGGAGTATTATAGTAATATGGTGGACTGCTCTTGGTATAATCTTGTTTGGCATAAAAAGTTTATTTTGAAACATTCTGTTTATGTTTGGTTGGCACTGGTGGGGGGTTTAAAAACCCAGGACGCTTTAAGAGCAAGGAATATTATTGTGCCTTCTATTTGTTCGCTCTGTAATGCCAATTTTGAAACTGTTAACCATCTATTTTTTGAATGTTCATTCTCCTTCAATATTCTCAAAAGTATCATTCCTGCCACTGCAAATTTCCTTCTTAGACCAACTATATTGCAAGTTCTCTACTGGTTGGATTCGGGAGCTGTTTCTGGGGCTCCTCTTATGACTAAGAATCTATATTTGATGATGGTTTGTTGTACCATCTACCACCTTTGGAGAGAAAGGAATAGCAGAAGATTCGGTGATGACTCACATAGCGCTTCAACTCTGTTGGTTAATATTAAGAGAATTATTTTTAGTAAAGTGGCAAGATGGAAAAATGCTGATGTACTTCTTGGTCATTTTGGATGCTAATGTCGGTGGCTTCCTTCATCCTGCTGTGTTTCCGGGTATACTTTGGTGGCTGATGATTTTAATCAGGACAATGATGTAGCTCCAAAGTATATCTCCAGAATTCGAGACCCCATCCCCTTGGACGGCTTTCGGGCAACCAGGGGTTGTTTTCCTGTCAAAATTTTTCATATTCTGAGTCCTGATTAAACTATTTTCTGGAGCTTGCTGTTACGACCCAGATTGGTGCAGATTTTCTCTTCTTCTTGCTGCTGGGTTTTTTCTTCCTTTTGCAGGTGATGCGGTTTTCGCGGCGTGCTGTTTAGGACTTATCTCTTCGACGGGGTGCAGTTTTTTCTGGGAGGTTTATTTTTGGCTATTTGCAGTTTTTGTTGCTGCTGCAATTATTTTGGGTCTTCCTCTTTGTATTTTGTTTTATTGGGTTGTCTAGTTTATTGAAGGAGATATATCTCATATGCATGCCTCCATAAACAAAAAAAAATAAACAGAAAAAAAATTAGAAAAATAAAAAATCCAAAATATTATGATTTTGCTTTATGATGTGTTTTTTTGGCTTTTCTTTTACTGAGTTTTTGATGTTTTTCTTTCTGTCTTTATTTTTTGAGGGCCTTGAACATCACATATTTTTCTTATTATCTCAATTTTTAGTCACATCATACACTGGCCGATACTTTTTATCGTCCTGGACTGATATGACAAATTACCTTCAAAATTCCATCTGCTGACCTTTTTCTGTGCTTGCTGTTATTCAATTGTCCTGGATCGATCCTTTTCGTCCTGACGATATGATCGAACTCTAGTTGCAATCATGATGATAGTCCTGGCCGATATAATATTTCGTCTGGCCGATGCAATTTATGTGCAATCATCCTGGCTGATACATTGGATCGTCCCAGACGATCCACGTGATCAGCATGTTTAAATTCTTTAAATTTGGCTCGGACGATCAAATTATAGACAATCGGCCGGGCCCGACTCACTGTTCGTCCTGGACGAATTATAGTTGCAGTGATTTAAAACCTTTTAACTTTGGCCCGTACGATCAATTATTGTGCATCGTCCTGGACGATACACCTAATCGGCCCGGACAGATCTTCTTTTTCAACGGTCATCCGGATTGACTCCTCGGGCCGATCGCCTGTGTCTAAATCGGCTGGCCGATATCTGATTGGCCCGGACGATCGGACCCTTTTTGACCAATCGCCCTGTACGTAATTATTGAGCCATATCGGCCTGGGACGATCTATGCGATGCGCCAAGACGATATGTCCGTTTCTTAAATTCTGGCCGTTCTACGCCATAGTTTTGCACTTTCTACCCTTTCTCCTCTTGTGTTTTCTTAGCTAACTCCCTTCTATGGCTGGTGGGAAATGTGTTTGACCAGGCTTCTGGGAGTTCCTCGAGGGCGACTTTAGGACCCTCGATTCAGGGAGGCAGAGGATCAGGCTGCCTACCGTCGCTACAAAGAGTGTGCATCACCCTCTCCCGGACAATCAATCCTGCACATTCTTCATATCGGTTATGGATCTTATTTGCCCACACCTCTCTTTGTTTCATACTCACATATCGCTAGTCCCTTTTTCTTCCGAACTCCTCCTAGAATTTTATGCAAACCATGCTGCATTAACCCTACCTTCACACGCCTGACCTCCTATGTGAATCGACGCCCTGTCAAAATCACATATCAGGATTTTTTGAACCTTTTACAGCTATCCACCACCGGGGATCAAGCTTCACTTAATCGCCTCAGATTCTAATCTTGATTGCGTCCAACGACAAACCACTTCCTTCGCCAAACAACACACCTTTTCACATTGGAGAGACTAGCTTTTAGTCAAAGATGCTAGGACAATCCAACATGTCCTTCCACCCCCATAATTCTAAAGTCGGGGACCGAATCCACATCCTCACTTACTTTCCTAGTGACCACTTTCTCATTTGCCCGGAGAGAATTCAATGCCACTGATCTACTTTTCGCTCACATCGATTCACATAACACTATTCGGGATCCAGGCCATAAGAGAAAAACCCCAATCTAGCCTTAGCGACACATATAGCCTAATTTTGAACAAATATCATTCCAATTTCCTGCTCATCCACCGAACTTCATCCTCCTTTCTTCTCGAACAACTCCTTCACTATCCCTTATAGTACTCGTCTCCACCCAGGAGATGGGAAGGTTGGGGGGCTAGAGAGGAGGAGGCTCCCCACCGCAACCTGCTCTTTCCTGACCCTGTTCCTCTTCACCAGCACTCACTGGTTGATCAGTTGATTGAGAAGTTTGATCGATGGGAGACCCGCTTTGACGCCATACGTTGCTGCATAGGAGCAGCAACACTCTGAAGGACATTTGCCCGATACGAGCAGCACGCACTGAGGATTTTAGCCAGATTTGATAGTTTCCTTACTCACTCACCAGCAGCAGCAGACCAGGACATCGCCTGGTTCAATGCTCAGTTTACCACGCTTGCCACTACTCTATAGCAGCCACTCACCACCTCCATCAGATGATCAGGATCCCTCGTTTTTATATTGTTGTTTCTGTTGTTGTTTCCTATTTTTTTTGTAGTTTGCTTTTTAGTCTTTGTTTGTTTTTCTTTTGTATTGGACCCTCTTTTTGTGATGACAAAAGGGGGAGTAGGGTGTGGTAGAAAAAATTGTTGGGTTTGTAAACTTTGAAATTAATAATAGACTTTTTTGGATATTTTCCTACTTGTGTTGCCATCATCAAAAGGGGGAGATTGTAAATTTGCATTCTATTTTCATGGCTTATGTTTTGATGATTGCAAAACACTATTTCTCTTGGACTGCTTGTTGCTTCTAACTTTTTCAGGAATCGAGATCGGACGAACAAGACAAAGCCAGTTCAGGATTTCGTAGGTTTAGGGTTGAGCTGGTCTTGTACTTTTGTTTTTCACTTTTTGAGTCTCTTGTAATGGTCAAGAGATTGATGCTAAGTACCCTACACCACACACACTTGAGAGACTTAGATTTCTGTTTTTACTCATATGCGGCCAGGACGATTTTTTATCGGCCTGGGACGATTACAGGCTTTAAAATAGAAGTCTAAATAAGGATTCTTAATTAAGGCAACCGTCATTAACATATCGGCCTGGACGATATGTGTATCGGCCAGGAGATAAGCTCAAAATAGAAAGAAGTTGCCGCCATAGACAATTAAGGTATATTGTATTTTCTTTAAATTATCGGACAGGACGATCATTGATTGGCCTGGACGAAATTATAAATTATGCCTTAATTGATCAGTGAAATCAAGGAGAAATTAAGGATGATTGATAAGATCATATCGTCCTGGACGATCGCAGGATCGGCCAGGACGATCCAGTCAAAAAATCCTTAAGTTACTTCAGGATGATAAATATCGGCCAGCTCGTATCCAGGGTCTATTCTCAGGGAAGATTCTTCTTAATTTGAACTGATCGGCCAGGACGATCGTGAGATCGGCCTGGATAACATCAAGCCAAATTTCAACATCTCCAGTCTTGCAATCAGGGCGATGCTCTGGCCGATCTTCTGGGTTTTATAACTGATTGGCCAGGCCATGTCCATATCAGCCTGGATGATAAAGTCGGCAACTTGCAATTAATGAGCTCCTTTGAACCGCTTCTTATTTTAACAGCTCTTGTTCTAGCGTTTAAAAACCTATTGGCTGCTTCCTTGACCTGAGAAGACCTTGAGGAGAGAAGAGAGAGAGATGGAGAGAGAGAGGAGGAGTCTTGTGAGGGGATTCACAAGGGTTGCTTCCAGGATCGCTCTGCTTGTTCTTCGTCTAGAGTTTCTCATTGTGGAAGGGTCGGTAGAGGTAAGGATGTACTTTTGGTCTGGTTCTCTGGCAGCTCATG